>NW_010336197.1:0-45286 GCF_000700745.2 Antrostomus carolinensis | reverse complement strand
CCTGCTTTATATTGTGGTGGTTGGCACATCTGAAATAATTCACTTTAAAGGTAGATCACTTGTGATTATTTTCATATCTGTTTATTTTTTCCACTATCAAATTATCAAAAACGTCAACTTCAGATGCTTAATTTCAGAATTTTAATTTACATCATAAAAATGGAAACTGCAAAAATCGCAGTACCCACATACATTGTTCAACGTGGTCGAGTTCCATTTTCCATTACACATTCATCATTTACCTTACATTTACCTCTTACAGCCTTCTTAAATTCTTCGTGCTTTGGCCTAAGACAAAATTATGTGATTTGGTTTTTTTTAAAATACAACAAAATGACTCAACTTAATTTGAATTTTCTCCAGATGTTCACTGTGCGTGGTAAACTTAAAATCAAAGCTTGAAAACAAAATGAAGTCCTCAGTTATGTGTATTTCTAACATCTAAAACATTGGCACAGGATCTTTAGAGTACTTTTACCATATTAATGCATAATTCACTTCATAATTATTTCAGTTTAAACCACTTTACGTGTTTAGAGTGTCATAAGAAGTCCACGTTACTCCATCAAATAAGAGGTTGTAACCAGTTTGTTCACGTTTCCCATTTTAATGAAAAAAGACGTGTGTGTCAGTGTCTGTGAACTCCAACAGGTGCAGTTTTTAAATACTGCTGAGCTGTATAGTTCAGTTTGAAGGGTTTTAAATACAATTCTAAGACCTCCAGTATAATCTTTATAGCACCAGAATTTTTTGTTATTTGCCTAAGTCTGGTATATTTTCCCCTTATTTTAAGGCTGTGAAATCCAAAGGCTGGCATATTACAGTCCAGAAAGTACTTTTTAGTTTGATTTTGTCTTGGTCTTACAGCTGTACCCGCTACTTGTGCATCCACAAAGTGGTATGTTGTTTCAGTTCAGACAGATACAGAAGATGTTTCAAATCCTAAGCATAAAAATTTTTTCCCACTACTGGGAGGATAATTTTTAAACCTTAAACTTGAATAAAACTCTGAGCAGATAGCAGAGGAATTAGAAATTTTATTTTTTTAATAATTTTCAATGTAGTTTGCCACAAAAAGGAAGTTTAATTAAAGTAGCTCATCCTGATGGGCTTTATGTTGAGTAGTATTTGTATTGTTTAGTTTCTCATCCAGCTTTTCAGTATTTAAGATATCTACTAAAAGATTCTCCCTGGTCTTTACTAGATCCTGAAAGAATCTGAATTTAGTTTTTATTTCTAATGTAAATTTTGAGGCCTGTATGGATTCTTTCACTTTATGATGTGAATCTGCTTACCCTGGGTTGATTATCAACATGAAAAGAGATCTGATTTCCTCTGTGATTAAGGCATACAGCAGCATGCACCAGCTCCTCCATACTTGATCAGTGCTGTGGAAGAAACCCTGCTTCCATGAGCTGGTTTCTGCAGCCACGTGAAGTATGAGCACAGTTTGGGATCACAGCAGCAGAACTTGGCCTTATGACCAGCCAGGTCAGCTGCAGGAGGGTGTGAGATTCCAGCCCCCACTCTGCAGCAGCTATTTCTGACCTTGTACTCATGTCATGAATACTCAGAAGTCAGTATCTCTCCAGCCCTCTTTGCATCATAGTGATACTTCTGCTTCTCCTCCCAGCTGTGTGCTGGAGCTGGATATCAGGTGTGAAGGAAGCACTTCCAGCCTAAACACCCATTCTTCTTGTCAGAGAAACAGGAAAGCCATGGGTCATGCTGGTATAGAGCATATACATCCTGATTTCACTGTAAGTCTTGAGAAAACAATAAAATCAGTGAGAGACTAAAAAGGCTTTTTAAACAGTTACCGATTTGTCATGCCCTGCTTTACTCCTTCCCTCTAAAAAGCCCTTCTTCATCTGAGTGCTGAGGTTACATCCTTTTTTTGACTGAATGCAGTCTTTTCAACACTATTTGCATTTATTGTATTCAGCATTATTTGTTGAAAAGAACACAATGGATAACATATATATGAAAACACTAGAAGTACCTTATGTTTTAAACACCTACCAATCTGAAATGTATAGCAGCTTTTTCCCCTGCTCTGGTGAATAATTTTGTGTTTAGATACCTGCAATAGCAGGTATCCTGCAATCTTGTTCTGTTCCACAAATATTTTGTATAAAGAAATGGGTCAGCTTTCATGATTTTGCAGTATTTTAGTAATGCAGATATTTACAATGAATATTTTGCTAAATAATTGTAGTTGCTTTCTTGGTTTTAGAGAGAAAGTGTTTTTGTAGTCTTTGAGGAATATGTCAAATCAACTTAATGATAAAGCTTTGAAAGGGTAAAAAAATAAGTTTTACTGAAAAAAATGAGGTTGCGCCAGCCATCACAGTAAGCATTTATTTTCTTGACGAAACTGCATGGAATACCTAATTGTCCAACTTCTGTAGAAATCAGCTAACATTTCCAATGTACTCTTGTATCAAAATCCAATGAAAAAGCAAGACAGATTTCTTTTTTTCTTTTTTCTTTTTTTTTCTTTTCCTGCTTGGCTGCAAAACACTGCCTTTCTCTGCCTCTGATTCCCTTACTGCTTTCTTCTTTGTTTGTAAGTTCAGCATACGTCAGTGTCGTTTCCTCTTTTGCCCCATCCTACCCTCTTTCCATCTTCTTCTGCCTTTTAGGTGTTCAGTATGTTTTTGGAGACACTGGTGGACTTCATCCAGGTCCATAAAGAAGATCTGCAGGACTGGCTGTTTGTACTGCTGACACAGTTGTTGAAAAAAATGGGTGCTGATTTGCTTGGGTCTGTACAAGCAAAAGTTCAGAAGGCACTTGATGTCACAAGGTAATGAGTTCTTAAAAAAATAATTTCAAAAACCCAAACACTAAAAAAAAAATAAATCCAAGCCCTCATGCTACTTGCAAGTTCTTAGGGTTTTTTTAGTGTGCTGTGAGAGTCTTGGAAAAATGCAGAGCTAATAACAAGTGAAACTTCAGTAAACCTTGCTGCTTAAGTATTTTGGTTTCCCACATAACTCTTGAGAGGATTTGAGTCCTTAATGCTGAACAGTTTATATGATACTGCTTACCTGATTCCAAAATGTACATCTGAGCCATGTGTGTTTGTTCTCTTGCCTTGTGTTCAGTGATGCAGTGCTTGTGTTCCAACTTCTTTATATTGATATAAAGATATTGTTGGAATATTAATCTCCTAGTGTCAGCAAGCTTCAAGGAGTTAGGGCAATAATAGATTTGCATTCTGTCTTCCTTCCACTCTCCCCAGACTTCACTAGTAGCCTGATTCCAAAATTATTTTAGTGATTTTGGGGACCATCAATGCTGCCTAGCCCTGGCCAGTTTTATTTCCAAATGAAAGCTAGATTTTTAAGTAGTCTTTGAGGGGACTGAGAGTCTCTTGAGACCTACTTCTTATCTTTCATTCTCTGAAGTATCATAGAATGAATCACAGAAGGGTCTGGGTTGGAAGGATCATCCAGTTCCAACCCCCCTGCCATCAGCAGGGACACCTTCCACTAGACCAGGTTGCTCAAAGCCTCATCCAACCTGGCCTTGAACACTTCCAGGGAGGAGCATCCACAGCTTCTCTGGGCAAGCTGTTCCAGTGTCTCACCATCCTCACAGGAAAGAGGATGTGTACTCGCCCAGCCTGTATTTATGTTTGGGATTGCCCCGACCCAGATGCAGGACCTTGCATTTGGCCTTGTTGGACCTCACGAGGTTAGCACAGGCCACCTCTCCAGCCTGTCAAGGTCCCTCTGGATGGCATCCCGTCCCTCCAGCGTGTCAACCGCACCACTCAGTTTGGTGTAGTTGGCAAACTTGATGAGGGTGCACTCAATCCCACTGTCCATGTCTCCAACAAAAATGTTGAACGGTATGGGACAGTCTAAGCCATCTAGGCCTCTCCTGAACATACTGCTGTGAAATCTGGGGACAGGTATGGTTTGTGTTGCAGGAAGAGAGAGGATGTCATCTCCTACACCACCTTTCCACTGCTGCAGCTGAGCCCTTGAGGGTCATACCTGCCGTGTGCAGTGTGGGGGAGCAGAGGCAGCCCAGAGTGGAACAGGATGGTTCAGAGCAGTGCTCAGGCGGGGTGTGATGTATACCTACAGCAGTACTGCTGCTGAGTACTACCGTGTCATTATTGTATCATTCCTTATTACTTGCATTATCTATTTTAGCTATAATTGCTTCAAAGCATGAATTTCTTTCGTCCTTTACAAGTTAGGTGAATGTTTCTGAAAGTCAGATACAGCATCAACAAAACTGGTAGATTTTTTTTTTCTTTTAGAAGTACGAAAGCTTTTCTTTACTGAAAAAAGAGAGGGTTTATTTAGTGCCTCTCAACATGTATTAAAAAAATTTCACGTAATTAACACAATTTGATTTGTTTGTTTTACAGGGAATCTTTTCCAAATGACCTCCAGTTTAGTATTTTAATGAGATTTACTGTTGACCAGACCCAAACTCCTAGTCTGAAGGTAAGAATTTTCCAGCTTGCATTGCAAACAAAAATCTTAATTGATAGACATTTGCTTGTCTTAATATTTGAATTTGGATTGGGATTTTTTTTGTTGTTGTTTAAAAATAAATGAATAAATAAAGTTTTTCAATTAGTGGATTTTGTTTTTGTAAACTTTCAGACAGTCAAGCCAGCACTACAGGACCAGCTTCGCTCTTTTTGGAGCTCAAAGGTTTTTGTCTGAATTATTGTCTTTATTCTTAACCCTATGTCAAACTCTTATAATTAAGTTTCCAATAATTTTTATTTGAATGCATTCGTATGCTGCTACTAACCTTTGCGAGAAACTTGAAGCATGCAGATGTTCAGTTTTGAGCATTACACTAGAATGGAAATGTTTGCTGCAAGAGAGATCTAATAAAACCACAGTACAGTAAAAATGAGCAACAAAAATGTGGCCGCCTAACATCAAGCTGGTTATGCAAACTCACTCTATCAAGTCTTTTCTAATTTTATGTTTGTGATTTCCCAGTCGTGTTTTCTTAGTACATATATTTTTTTTTCTTGTGTGCAGCCTGATAGGTCTTGATTTAATTTAATTTATTTTTATATTAATATGAACTTGAGTTACTGTATTAAAAATCAGCTCCCTTTGTGATACACTCAGTTTCTGAAAGCAGTGTGTAGCTTTATAATTACACACATTTTTATGTAAGAATCGGTAGTCCATAGACCTGCCAGTTTAACTGAAAAGTAAAAATTTATTCTGTAGTACATTTACAGTTCCAAAGAGAGTTGATTTTAGGATAAATGCATCAAATCCTAAGCAGATTTACAAGTGATGTAAATGGGGAGATAACAAGCATATGATAACTGGCATTTTCTGCTCTGACCTGCACGAAATATTTTTACATAGTTTGATACTGCACAAGAATATGACTTTTCCCAAGTTATGTTGAACCTAAAGTCACACGAATATGCCTTTTTTGTCTACAATACAGTAAAACTTACATTTTAAAGCTTTTGAGGACAGTTGATACGTTGACCACTTGCTTCGTAGAGCTGTGTTAAAAAGGGACTGCTGTCATTTATTCAGGACAGCAAATGAGGTAGTAAAAATCAGTTTGTTGTTTAAATAAATCCTTGGAACAAATTTGGCTTGGTTTTGTTTTACTTGGTTTTCCTCTCCAGGAAGGTGAATTTAATGGTTGAGATGTTCTTTTTTTCCATTCAGTAGTATAGCTGGTAAATGCCTATCGATCAAGTTGAGAGTGTAGATTTGGAAGAAGACATGGACTTCTACTAGGCTGAGTTGAGACTAAGTTCAAGAATATTCATTATATGATCTTGAAGGAATTAAGAAATGTGAATCACTTAATGGGAATCATAGAATCACAGAATGGTTTGGTTTGGAAGGGATCTTAAAGCTCATCCAGTTCCAACCCCCCTGCCATCAGCAGGGACACCTTCTACTAGACCAGGTTGCTCAAAGCCTCATCCAGCCTGGCCTTGAACACTTCCAGGGAGGAGCATCTACAAGTTCCCTTGCCAACCTATTCCATTTTCTGACCACCCTCACAGTGAAGAATTTCTTCCTAATATCTAATCTAAACCTCCCCTCTTTCAGTTTAAACCCATTTCCCCTTGTTCTGTCACTCCCTGCTCTTGCAAAAAGTCCCTCCCCAGCTTTCTTGTAGGCCCGAGGGAAGATATTCTGAAAACAATTTCCAGTATTTGAGACAGACTTCTGAAATCAAGATGTTGGTAAAAGGTACCTCTATAGGAGAATACCTCTTAGTTTGAAATAAAATCAAGAGTATTTAAAATGAGTTTTTAGGACAGTAAAGTATGTAACTGTTTAAGACAAGGTAAGCTTTTTTCAGAAGAAAGTGGTATCTATCCCCTACTTCCATCAATATGAGGTAAATACAACTTCAGGATCCAGACAGTATAATTATTGAACATAAATTGCAGAAGTATCTATTTAATATCCACTTTCTTTAATATTTTGTCTAAGTCCCATCCTCAGTGCACCCAGATGTCTAACAGATTAACTGATAATCCTAGGGCGCTACTTCGTTTCTTGAAGTCCCCAGCTTTTGTTTTTGCTTTGATAAATGATTATTTTGTTGCAGAGTGTGCCTTTGGGCTGGATATACAGAGAAACAGCATTCACTGGCAGGAAAACTGGAGAAAGGATTTTCAGCATCCTTAAAGATGATCAGATATAAGAAGGGACGATAGGTCAGAAATTTGCTGCATGGAAGGATTCCCTTCTACAAATGATTTTTCTGTCTGGTTTTCATGTGGTGGTAGTAGTAAATAATCATGATCCTTTAGAGTAAAGCATCATTGTTGTTCTTACACTTAAAAACACAGCTAAGACTTGGACAATACAAGTCCAGTTTTTAGAGTGGCCACAGAGGTGGATTTGGGTCGCTAGCCAGTAAGAGGACCAAACAAAGAGAAGATACAATTCTACTGACCTGATCCATGGAGGAAGCAGCACAGTGCATTGTGCTGTACCTATCTTACTTTCTCTTGCTGTAATTTTACATGTAGGTGTAAGTGAACTGCTGTAACACAGTTCAGAGGTGCCAGATGCATGTATCTATTTTGGTCAAAGGTATGGATGTGCATAGGAGTCAAATTTTCTAGACAGGATATAATCTATTAAGCTTATTTTCACAGGTGCAGGACATATGATTTCCAAAGGATGGGTGTTATCCTGAAATACACTTCAAATCATCACTTTTGGTTTTCTCAGGTTGAATATCAAATAGTTCATACTCCGTGGGGAATTGATTTAAGCATTGTGACCAAAATTCATTACAAGTTTCTGAACCCCTCTTTCCTTTGAAAATACAGATTTGCTGACAAAGGTTTTTGACACAGTTGATCAGATGATTTTTTTTTTTTTCCCTAAGTCAGTATTAAAATTTGTGGATTAAAAAAAAAAGAACCACCCGATGACACAGATTCAGAGAGATGAGAGCACCCTTCAAAATTAATCTTCAGTATATGTTTTAGTAATTTGATTAAATAATGGCAGAGGCAGTCACTCCTAAGTATCCAGTAACTTTGAGATAAACACCTGGGATGTGGCAACCTGACAGTCACTTTGCATGATTTCTTGTATTCAGTCTGAGTAAGGCAGAGTAGAGTCTCTTGCATCCCAGGAAGACACTGTAAGGGAGAGAATTTTTCTGGTTTAAGGAAAGCAGTTTCTATTCATACCTCTCTCTTCTTTTTTTTTTGTTGTTTTTTGGGTGTTTTTTTTTTCCCTGTTATATGAAATGTTGCTTTTGTCCTACCCTGATGCAGCAAATGAAACTGTAAATCTCAAATTTTTCAAAGTTCAGGAAAACAATTTGCATTCTGGCACTGACTCTGTAGCATCCTTACAATATTTCCCAAATCTCTGGAAATAGTAACGCAAATTTTTGTGCCAGTATTTGTCACTTCATTATCTGTGAAAGATGTTCATGAAGTGCTTTAGTTCCATTTATATCTAATCTTTTATTTTGGTGAGTAATAGTGCCAGTTGTGGCTTGATCTATATTTCAGCTCACTTACTACAGCAGTGCTATTTTTAAACAAAATGTCTGTTTGTGTTATAAGCTGTACAAGAAAAATGTCTCAGTGTTTATATTCCAGCGAATGTACAATAAATTCAACCTGGAAGAATATAAAGGAAGTCCAGACAGTATTAAACATCTTCATAGAGAGTGGTTTCAGATTAATGGCAAATATTCATTGTAAGAATTCTTGGAGCTGCTTTCCTTGCAGTCAAAAATTTTTTATCTCCTCTCTCAGGGGAGTTAAGTGGATTGTTGAAGAGGACTGTGTTAGACCTTTTATTTCTCAGTCTCAACTCTGTGCATGCTTAAAGAGAAAGAGTGACAAAAATACATCATAAGTAGATTGGCTGCTATTATGGAGTTTACTTCAGGGTGCTTTTTTAATCCATAATAATACTGTCTCATTGTATTTGAGCATAGAAAGGTACCCCTTCCAGAATTTCTTCTCTCAAAACCAATTAGTAAAAAACACTGTCTTTCAAAATAGCTGTCAAACTTAGCTTTGGGTATCTGTCTCGGTGTGAAAAGCTTTTTTAGTGCAAACTCTCTCCATTCATCTTATGTTCAGTGATCTTCTGTTTTCTGAGAGCATCCATCTTTCCAGAAGTCTGTGATTTACTCTAGGGGAGTAGTTTAAACACTAAATAATAGTGCTCTCTCAGGTGCAATACTCCAGAATTTTTTCATTGTGAGAAATGCCTCTGGATGTTTTAACTGTTACAGTTCTCAACAGTCATTTTTTTTAAGGTGTGGCATTATATATATTTAAATCATGAACAGTGAAGTATAGTCCTGTTGTAATGGTTTCATTGGTAATCTAGAAATTTTAACTATTATTTCGTATTTGGGAAACTGTGTAGCCTAAGTTCTTTTTTTGTTGCAGAGTAGTTTGGGTTTTTTTCCTTGGAAAGAATATAGCAAATAGTGTGGTTTTTACTGTGTATGTTGATTTTGATCTGCATAAGATGAAAGATTCCAGCTGTTGCTTGTTGTATAACTTTGGAGAAGTCAGGCTTTAACAGCTGCTGTGAAAATGGAGTATCCATTACTAATCTGTATGTATCAACTATCACTAATGTGTGTCACTTAGTGTATCTTGAGTTTTTAATAGTTTGCAAGTTTTCATGACCAAGGGAAATTTCTAAATAGCTTTGCTCAGAGCAGTTATACTACAAGCCATGAATAATTAAAAATACACCCAAAACTCTTTCTTTCTGGTTAGGATGAACATAGGTGTCTCCCTCCTAGTAGGTATTTCTTGTTCACTATAATTATTAGTGGAAATAAGAACAGAAAGTCAAATAGCCAAAATAAATGTTCACCACCTTTGTTGATGGATTGTGTGACGAATCTCTGGGACAGCAGCAGTTGAGGAGATAAATATTTAAGGGAGATAGAGGCATAATAGCCCTTTGCCTAAACCTATGCAGTGATGCAGTTTTGGGGAAACTAGAGAGGGGCTGCAGTCTGGGATGTATAAAACAGATTCTGCAGGAAGAGTAAAGGGAGTTAGTGGAGTAGGACAATGCTCAGATAAATGAGGGAATAAAGCAGCTTTTCTATCCTGGTAAATCCATGTCTCCGAAGTGCATGTGGCCCCGTTCAAGTCTTCTGTAGAAATGTTATTCCATACCTTTTTGGTATGTAATGGGAAGATTCATGTGGCTTATCCCCACAGATAGTGACTGTTCAACTCTGGTGTTTTAGAAAAGAATGCTGAGTGTTAACTGCGTAGTAGGATCTAATAGGAATTGATTATTGGTTCATCAGATGTTCATTTTTCATTTTAGTACTTGAAAAAGGTTCTTAATAATTCTGAATAATTCTTTAAAATCTTGATTATTCTTAAATATTCTGAGTACTTTGGTTTTCTTTTTGTTAAATGTATGTTTCTGCCTATGCAGCAATTCATGTATTTTTTAGTTGCTGCCAGTGAAATCTAAGATTTCTATTAATATTTAAATTTATGTGGAATGAAAATGATGGCAAATTACATTACATTTCATTTCCCTTCTTGAAATGTTATATCCATTTATAAATTGATTTATTGTACGGAGTTTTATATCAATGCTGAAAAGATGTTTAGTTTAATTGGGGGGAAAAAAAGTCATCTTTATTTTAGGAAATTAACACTACTATGAGCATGCTTGTTCTTGCAGCACACTGTTTTTGCTGTCCCCCTGACTCTGTTTCTCTTTGCAGGTCAAAGTTGCAATCCTTAAATACATAGAGACTCTTGCACAACAGATGGATCCAGGAGATTTTGTAAATTCAAGTGAAACTAGGTTAGCAGTGTCTCGAATCATCACCTGGACCACAGAACCTAAAAGCTCAGATGTTAGAAAGGTATGTTTGTTTGTTAATGTGTGCTTAGACTTGCAGTACATTCCAAGTATCTTGGCAAATTAGAGAAATCAATATTTCTTCCCTAAAAAAAAAAAAAAAAAAAAAAAAAAAAAAAAAAAAAAAATTTTTTTTTAGAAACAAACGTACTATTTTGTAGAGAAGAGATACTTTTATATCCTCTTCAACAAACACACCTAAATTTTCTGTATAAAGTATCAGAATTGACAAAGTAAAACATTGCCAAATATATATTTAAGAATATTTAATTAAAAATTTAAAATTAAAACATCTTGAAACTTGCTGCTAGGGTTGTATTTTTATGTATGTTCATATGTTGAGATTATCTTTCATAATACAAGGAATAACTTTGTTTCAAGTGATCTGGTATTAGAGTCTCTTCAGTGGGCCTTTTCTGTACAGTGTTAGTATCGCTTTGGAGACCACCCTTTGTGATACTCATAGCACATTCATAACAGGAATGGTAAGTTTGGTAGCAACCTCTGTTCAGTCGCTATGGGATTTTCTCAAATCCTTTGTGTTTAACCAAAGATAGGTAAATTACTGTTGACTGTTTGACAAAAGAAAGTTTGTGCTTTCATAAGGTAGCATCAAAAGTTTGTTCTTGTAATGCTGCAGTTCCAGTGCAAAACTCCCTTTTCCACCTAACTGTTGTGAAGTGAAAATTAGTATTTGTGAGCTATGGAGATATACCAGGGACACAGAATAACCATGAGAAATGTACTAATGCAGCCTTTGGAAAGGGTTTCTAAATAGTCCTTCCAATTATAGAAAGCAAAAATCTTTGAATTTTGTTTGCAGTTTGATGAAATAGAGTTTGGTTTGGTTTTCATTGTTACCAGCAATTCTGTCTTAGCTGCCATTATCAGCGTGCTAACACTTTTTGAATGCTAAGTAAATATATTTGCTTTATGGCTTATAAGTGCAAGCATTTTTGACACAGAGAACTAACTCTTGTGGGGTTTTTCTCTGTTTATTTCTGCAGTTCGAAGAGTTGCAACAATTAATTTGTTTAGATTTCCTTTGTTATTTTCAATTAAGTTTGAACTTTGACAACTTCATCATTTTTGGAAACAATATCAAAACTTAGGAGGGATGTTTTGTGGGAGAGAATTGAGAGAAAATAGTGGGAGCTGTCTCACAAAGTGTGTAATGTGAAGAGAACAAAAATAAAAATAACTTGAACAACTTTTTGATATCTAGAATGTTTGTAATATGTAATAAAAAACATAGGAGAGATTATATTGGAGACAGTGTTTGTCTTTCAATTCTTATATAACTTAATGAGTACAAGAAAGCAGTAATAGATTGTCCTGTGGACTTTTCTTGCCTAGTGCCATGTTCTAGTGACACATGTAAGGCCATAAAACAGGAGGAGAATTGAAGCAGCACTATCTTCAAAATCAGTAAAGTTTTAGTACTGAGACACGTGGCAAGCTGTCTTATCTGATGGTTCATATCTCTAATAAGCATTTTTATGTCAATAAGTAACTGAATCATGGAAAGAATTGCCAGTCAGTTTAATCATCTGGAACACCTTAATTATATGAAGTTTTCTCATTTTATTTTTTCTTTACGTAACACAACTGTTAGAGGCAAATAACTGCCAAAAGCCTTTAATAACTCTTGAAAATAAAGTTTCACCAATAAGTGGTCAAAGAGTTATTCTAGTGATATAAAATGTTTCATTCTCTTAATAGGCTTCACAGCCTGATATCACAGACTTTTAAATTTTTTTTATTTTAATAAGCTTATAACATTTAGTATGACTTCCTTAAATTAAAAGTTTTTGCCAAGTGTATTTCTGTGCAATTGATGGATTTGGGGGTTTTTGTGGTAAAAACATTTCCAGTATCAAGTATTATGAAAAATCCTCTTTTATTAGTCTGAAGTTGGGCACTCTTAGAGCAGTTCAGTTTTCTGGAAGGTAAAATTCTGTGTTTCAGAACTTAGATTTCTTCTAAGATTAGAATACTTCTGGAAAGAATTTGAATCTTCTTAGAGTTCTTCTAAGAAGAAAAGAAAATAAAAAAAATTCTAATCCTTATTGCAGATTTTAAAGATGTTATCTATATGACTTGACTTAAATCTCAAGAGAGAGCTTATGCTGAGGAGAAGAAAACCTCCAAATACTCTAAAATGCAGGTTTTTGTCAAGGAAGAGAGAAAGAAAATAGATAATTACGTAGCTGAAAATCTTTTGTGAGTCTATATCAATTTTGGTGCTTTAGGTTAAGCTTCATTTTGGACACACTTGATGGTTCACTGCTTGATGGCCCACTGCTGCCTCTGCTTCATCGTATTTTTACCAGCACATTTAATGCAAAACCAATTAATAACCAAGGATCCATAGTATGTACATAGTGTATCAGTTTCTTTCCTCATATGGCCTTGGACTATCTATTTTGTTATTTTATTGGCAGCTTAAATAGACACAGTGTAATGGATTGGAGACAGAGGTAACAGGACAGAAAAAGGGAAGTGGTAATGCCCAAGCCTTTTCTCAGTTGCTGGATTTGTTTTGGTTTTGCTTTGCATCAATTTCTGTTAAAAGACTGACCATAAGAAATAACAAGTAAAAGAGAAACATTAAAGACAGATTGTAGAGGGCATTCAGGGTGTTTGCTTGAAGGGAAGACTACCAGAGGGAGAAGGGAATAAAGTTAAAGAAAACAGCCAGTCACGAGTGTGCAAAGATAATTTGTGGAATCTAACATACTAGTATTTTTGTCATTAAACTTAATACTGCTGGTATGTGTGCTCGTACCTTGGCTTTCCACTTTTAATTAAAAAATGCTACAGGTCATTGCTCTGGAAGCAAAAGAAGGGAAATAAATGTCTAAAAGAATTTTCTAAACTACTTGCTTGAAGTATATTGCTGCATAAGCAAGCTGCCTATCATTCTGTCTAGCATGAGGCACTGGTTCTCTCCAGTGCATGGCAGACCTTGATGGTGAGCTGTATAAACTAGACATAGTTGGTTAATCTTAGAATCAGTTTTGTACTACAAAGAAACTATTAAACAGTTCTGGAGAACTTAATCTCTAGCCTTTGTTTTGCATGTGTTAGTTTAGTTGCTCAGTTGACAGGTTTTTGTCCAGTGAATACTCATCAAACTGCAAACATTACTAAGTCATGCAGTCAACATTCCTTTATTAGAGGGAACCCAACTCTTGTCTAACTTACTGTGTCAGTAAAGCTCTGATTTTTGATTCAGATAAAAAAAATACATATAGTAAAACATGTTGTAGGATGAGGATGATGTTAAAGATGAACTAGTAAAACTGAGGGAGTGGGAGGTGACATCCAGTAGACTACAAACTCCAATACTTCACAGCTTTCATCTTTAGAATATGTAGTCAGCTAAATCGTTCCTCGTGGTGCTTGCCTATCTTTTAAAAAGATAAAGGAAGCAAGGTGGGAAGGGAAGGAGAAGTTAACTAATTAGTTTGACTGTAGGATAATTTATAAACTTGTGATCACAACTTAAAAATCAGGACTCTCTCGTTCCAAATTGAGGTATCTGGTTCTTTTAATTTCTAAAATGGTAACTGTTTATTTTCGAGCTAGTGTGTTGGTTTTCCATCATCTGTAATTACCACTTGCAGAACTCAGGAGAAGGAATTGCAGGCCTGTTCCTGCCTCATGTGTTCCATTCCTCTCTTTAAATTTGTTCAAGTTGCCAAACTCTTTAAAAGCCATTTTGCAAATTCCTTCAGTACTTTTCTTAAGTCAGTAAGGACCCTGGGGTAGAGGAGCACATTTCTGAAAGGCTGCTTGTTCAAATGATTGTGCAAAGTGTAAGCTTGTTGTTGTGTGCCTGGATTTATCAATATCTGAAGTTGCAGCTTACAGCAAATATTAATTGCTTTTATTCACATCTCTTAACATCTTTATTCAAGCTTGATCAATACTTGAGTCACATTTTGTGATTACTACTCATTATAGCATCTCTTGCTGATAAAATTACTTTAGAAACTCAAGTTAACGTCTTCAGTCTGTATTTTCTTCTAGGCTGCACAGTCCGTGCTGATTTCCCTTTTTGAACTCAACACTCCAGAGTTTACAATGCTATTGGGTGCTTTACCAAAAACATTTCAGGATGGAGCCACAAAGCTTCTCCATAATCATCTCCGGAACACAGGCAACAGTGGTCAGGTACCTACACCTCTTTTATTATTCTATCTGAAGTTCCTGATGTTTTGAATAGAAGTCCATTTCAGTAGAGATATTTCTGAGGGCAAGAAGCTTGGTAGTGGAGGGGAGGCAACCCAAATCCTATGTAGAAGTTTGTCTTAGTAGCAGAAATCACTCTTTATGGAATGCCTTTTCTTTTTCCTCCAGAGAATGATACTTCCCAAGTCTTTGTTGCTTCCAAGTTTGAATGTGCTTTTTAAGAGTATTTCATCTTTTACTTCACTCATTTCAAAGTTTTACCTGATTGAAGGCACTAGTAATTGGTTAGCCAATCCAAGAAATTAAATACAAGTTCTTTAAATGTTTTTGGGCACTAGAAAATAAATACAATAGTAAGTTAAAAGGGAAGCTGAAGTCCCACTGGAGTATCTCTTCTCACCTCTCCTTCAGGGATCAATGGGAAGTCCTTTAACAAGACCTACTCCACGCTCCCCAGCAAGTTGGTCAAGTCCTCTCACTTCTCCAACCAATACATCGCAGAACACTTTGTCACCAAGGTAATGTAGGCTGATGTTGCTACAGTTCTGCATCTAAGGCTTCACAGTTTTATCCAAAACTGTAACCCCAACAGTGAAAGTGTGGAGCTAATTTTGCACAAAGTGACAGATGCTGAAAAATTATCCCCCTCCCTCGACAGAATGACAGTACAGTGATCTGCTTAGCTTCTCTGAAGGGTCTGACAAGTGCCAGGGCTGGCCTGAGGTGGGAAGGACTGTGCACGTTGAAGTGCACGTGAATTAGGAAGATAAGGAACGGAAGTGTTCATCTCTAGCAAATGTTAGAATAGATCAGCTTGGTCATCAAACAGTATTGGGGAGACTAAAGAAATAGCAGCTCATAACTGTTCTGGTCTTTAATTTTGTGATACTGATGTTGTCAGTGAAGTGGACTTTGTAATTTTGCTTTTAGCAATCAACTTACTGCGAAAACTGTTGAGTTTTATAAGTCCCCCTTATTTTGGAATTTTTTTCAGAAAGAGAGAATGGTGTAAAAATCTCAGTTGTTTCATATTTATAAGAGTAAAACAGAACAAAAGAAGTTTGTTTCTTCAGGCAGGTACTACTACATAATGTATCCTTCCCTTAGCTAGCTACTCCCAGTGCTTTCTCTGTCAGTGGCAGTACACTGACTCAGTTGTACCATAGTACAATTCTGTTATGTGGAGAGCCAGCTTTCTTCCTTAATGTGTTTCAAGAAAAATAATAATTTTATTAATCTTTCTTGAGTCTCTATAGTTCCATGCTAATGTTATTTAAAAATAAGAGGTTACAAAGTAAACCCATCTTAATTCCTGTGTCCCTCTCCATGGCCTACAGTGCATTTGACTATGACACTGAAAATATGAATTCTGAAGATATTTACAGCTCTCTTCGTGGAGTCACTGAAGCCATTCAGAATTTCAGTTTTCGTAGTCAGGAGGATATGAATGAGCCTGTAAAACGAGATTCCAAAAAAGATGATGGTGATTCGGTGAGTATTTGAACTCAGTGCATCTTGGTGTCAGTAAACCAAGCTGATGACTGATTTATTACAGATTATAAAGCATCTTTTTCAGTAGGTTTATATGTTACAACTTCTGAAATGGGATGTTTTTCATAAATTACTTCAGAGCTTCAGAAAAATGTGTTCCTAGACTTGAACCACATTTTGGAAATGGAAATGCTAATTCTAAGTAGCACTATCTGTTTATTTAAAATGTTTGCAATTTAAAAATAGATTATCTTGCAAAACAGCTGGAGTTCAGTTTTTCAGAGACCTGCACCTTAATATATGTTTTTCCAAAGGTTTTATTTTATTCTGTACAAAACCTGTGGCTTTTTCAGTGCTATATGTGTATATGCTTAAACATGTTTTTAATTAGCACCAAACTTCTGAGATAAAATACTGACACCTGTTTCTAGTTCATGAATGTTTTTTGGACTATGTACACTTCCTTTTTTGTTTGTTTGGGGTTTTTTTTTTTTTTTAGGAAAGCAAATTTTAGGGAATTGTTTCTAAGACTTCTTATTTGAAAGCTAGTTTGAAATTTTTGCAATTTGTAAGTTTTTGCTACATAGATGAATTAGTAATGTAGTTTATTGAAAAAGGTAAGTGTGTATTTCATGCTCGTATGATATTTCTTTTCCTGCAGATTTGCAGTGCTGCTGGAATGGTAGACCTACGAGCAGGAAGTGGTGTGAGTGATACAGGCCGAACAGCTCTTGATAACAAAACATCATTACTCAATACAATGCCTCCCCACTCTTCGCCACGCTCACGAGATTATAACCCTTATAATTATTCTGATGGCATCAGTTCGTTTAATAAATCTGCTTTGAAAGAAGCCATGTTTGATGATGATGCAGAGCAATTTCCTGATGGTAAGGTTCAGATTGCATTCTGTGCTAGAGGAAAAATGGTGAGATTTTCCATCTTTTAGTTCAGTTTCTGAATTTATTATGAGCATTATATGTATCAGCAGTGCTGCTTCTTTGAGAGGTTTTTACAAATCACAGAATCACAGAATGTTGGGGATTGGAAGGGACCTCAAAAGATCATCCAGTCCAATCCCCCTGCCGGAGCAGGAACCTAAATGAGATCACACAGGAAGGCGTCCAGACGGGTCTTGAATATCTCCAGAGGAGGAGACTCCACAACCTCCCTGGGCAGCCTGTTCCAGTGCTCTGTCACCCTCACTGTAAAGAAGTTTCTTCTCAAGTGTAAGCAGAACCTCCTGTGTTCCAGCTCACACCCATTGCCCCTTGTCCTACCACTGGGCATCACTGAGAAGAGCCTGGCTCCATCCTCATGACATTCGCCCTTAACATATTTATAAACATTAATGAGGTCTCCCCTCAGTCTCCTCTTCCCCAAGCTAAAGAGACCCAGCTCCCTCAGCCTTTCCTCACAAGGGAGATGTTCCACTCCCTTAATATTCTTGGTGGCTCTGTGCTGGACTCTGGACAGCATTTGAAATGCCGTATTTCAAACTAGTTTCTTTGTTAGTGATCCTTTTGAGTGACACCCTTGGATTACTCGGTATTTGTAGAGATTAAGGGTAAAAATGAGATGGAAACAGAACTATATTGTGTACTTCTGGTAGCACATCCTGTAGCAGTATTGTCAATATAAATTACTTACCAGATCGCTTTATGATTGAAATTTAAAGTCGCAGGGGGTGGGGAGGAAAAAATATTTACAGCAAGGGAGTAAAACTGGATGAAACCAGTTTGGGAATTAGGTGAAAGATTAAGTATTTTGTTAGTAAGATGTTTGTGTTTGAAACATGACATTGGTGTTTTCTATTGACTAAACATTCTTAAAAAAAAAACAAAAAAAAAACCAAACTAAACAACCAGCTTTTGCCAGGAAGGTGGTTGGTTCATTTAGCCCACGTAAATCTAGGAACTTGGGCTGTTGTTTTGTAGGCTTCTAGAGCTTCCTTTTAATATTTCTCAGTATATCTTTGGGTATTTTTTTATATCTAAATGTTGGGAAGGTTACAAATTATCACTATTATCGTTATTTTAAAAAGTAGTAGGTGGGTGGTTTTCATAGTCTGGTATTCATTATTGTTGATATTTCATACTCAGTTATAGATTAAAATAAGTTTTTAAACAGATTTATTAATAGTGAGGGACAAATGAATTTTCTCCCTTCTGTCTGTTTTGCTTCTGTCATCCAGCAAAGATGCGTTTATAGGAACTGTTGAAAAACAAAGCTATTTTCTGGCATAGTGTTTTATTCAGCTATTCTCTAAGTTGGCTTTAAGCTTACATTAAATTAAAAACAAACTCATAAGGTGCATTTCTCTTTTTCTCATCTGTTTAGTGAAGAGGCATGTGGCCAAATACTGTCCTCTGAAAAGTATTGAAGGGAAAGCAAATTTTTACAAATCATGTAATGTAAACATCAACAATGAAATACCTTTGTCATCCACATACAGAGCCAGTTCGTGATCGAGATTCTGTGTTAGAGGAATCCTGTTGTTACATGGGATAAGCCTCTTTATACCTTCTGACAACATATTTCTTGATATGGCCAGCATGTTCTGGTTTTGTCAAAAATAATGACTAGCTGGAGTGAAGCATCCCCATCCAGTATTAGTTTGTCCTAGCTAGAGGAATAATGCAATGCATTATTTAGATCTGCTTTTTAATGGATCTTAAAAAAGTACTTGCATTCATTCCTGTGTTCACCCTTAGATTTCAGTTATACTATGTGCATTCTGTCCTTCGTTACTTTTGGAATTTCATCTAAGGTAACTTGAAAAAGTCTGCATGAGAAAAGGTACACCCTGCAGAACACTTTGTGCCTACAAGCAATCCCTAAATTAGGAATTGCATGCTTTTCCCATAAATCTGAAGTGCTTGTTGGATGTTAGATTTTAATTTTCAGAAACTCAGCAGAATTGCTGCCCATTAATGACAAAGTCCTGTTTTTACAAGACTCCCAGCTATCCTCTCATGTGTTACTTGGAGAAAGATGCAGAAATAAAGGGCTAGATAGGAAAACCTTAGCTGCTTATATAGTCCTGTCAAAAGCACAGAGGCATGAAGGTGTATTCTGCACATCTAACAGTGGAAAATTTCCAGGGGAGGAGATGCCATAGTGTACCCCAACATGGCCATTTGAGTGCTTTGCCTCTCTTAGAGTAAAAAGGTTTCCAGAGTAACAGCCTAAATCTTCCAACCAGTAGCACTTCCCCCCCAAAGGGGAGATGCTCTTTATCCAAAGCATAGGAAAACCTGGTTTTCTAAGTCACTTCCAGACTCCTTAGTCCTCAGTCTCTGGTTGAAAAACAGTGTTCCTCTTCAGAGAAGCTTGCTTATTTCAGTTTACTTCCATGGATTTGTTTTCTAAACATCTTCCTTTTTACCTCCCACTTTGTATATGGGCTTAAGATTTCTGCTTCTGTGCCTTGCCATCTTTTTTTCTTTCAGACCATTCCTCTGATTTATCATGATAACTTCTAATTTTTATCCTGTTCTCCAGAATGTTTGTAACTGCTCTTAAATTGATGTCATCTGCAGATTTTATAAGTGGTTTCTGTATTTCTTTGCTATCATTATCAAAAGCATGAAACAGAACCAGGCTTTGCACAGACCTGAACAGGGACATCACTCCTGCCCTCCTGGATTATTAGAAAGCTGTTTATAATCCAGTCACCCTGCAAATGATTCATTAAGTTTTGCACCCACTTTGTTGGCATTTTTGGCCACCATGTTTGTGTGGTTTCTGTGTTAAGATGCTGTGGGTGACAGTAGGAATTCAGGACATAGGTACGTGTTTCCTTTTAACCCCTACACTGTATATTTGACTGGCTTGAGAAGAGCTGTTCTTCATCATGTATTTATATCTCTAATGCATATTTTAATTCATTCAAATGAAGGACTTGCATCTGCTCCCCCTCGTTTGTTTTCTTTCTGAAAAAGAAATTTTGAGAGTAGACTTTAAATATGACTTATTTGATGCTTCTCCATTCTTATCTGAAGAATGTTTGGAAATGAAACACTGGATGCTGAGTCATACAGAGGAATGGAAGATACAGGCTGTGAAGGCACATCACTGTTGGTTGTCTTAATGTTTTTCAGGAATTCCAGCTATTTCCTCCACTGATGGAGCTTCTTTCTTCCCATTATTCCTGCATGGATATGGCTGCTACCTTCTCCTCTCTTTACTCCTTCCCTCTATATGTTCAAGTTGCCACTTCTTCCATTCTGATACTTTCACAGTGAAAATAACTTTATTCAAACAAATATGGGTAGTTTTGCTAATTACGTGGCAATATGCATTCCCCAAAATAGGATTTACTGTAGCTCTAATCCTCACAGTCTGGTAGAACAAGTGTAGTAGTTCTGGTAACAAAAGTAATGACCTTGCTTCTGTAAAAGTGATTGTCTGTTCTGCTCATCTGTACTAATTAATGAATTCCCTAGTGCAATTTCAGTCTGTTAATGATCCATTTAGAAAGTCTGCAGAGTGTGTATTAATACAGAGGCAGTAGAAGCGTTTGCAGAAGAAAGTTTCCGCTTTCAGGTGCTCATGCTCCTGATTATTCATGCAAAACAGAATACAAATAGGAATGTTAGGTACAAAGCCTGTGATTTTTAAGGTAACTGATGTGTTATTTTAAGATACTTGGTAAGTGGGTATTCAGCTTTTACTTGTTTCTTTGTACAGGTGCTTTGTACAGCATTCCTAAGTTACAGCATCGAATACAGTAATACAGGATGTTCAAGGGCTGTGGTTTCTCAGTATATGACCTAATAAATTTGTTCTGGATAATGTAGTTTATCTGTTAATAAATGGAATAATTTTAGGAAATACACAATGCAGGAAGATTTGCATTTTATGCCAATACTTTCAACCTTTTTCCAGAAAAAAAGTCTCTCTGTTAATTTATCCAAAATCTCAGTGCAAAGATGGAACTATATGCTTTTCTTTCTTAAAGGCTCAATGAGTCTTGAGTGAATAGATGCAATAACTTGATATTTAATTTTCATGGAGACCATTTTTAAGTTTCTTGACTGTTTGCATATCTCTCTGTTCGCAGTCCAGTGTTTACAAAAATGGGTCGTGTTACTAATGTGTTTTTCTATCATCGTGGAATCTTCTCTAATGAAAATTAAAATCCAGAGCCATCTCATAATGACTGCTATCAGGAATCTCTGTGGGACTAACCGACTTGGTTTGCTTCTATTTCAGCTATTTTGTATCAAGCGCCATTCTTGTGCATTTTTTTTTTCACCCTGTTTGTGTTAAAAGCCTAGATGTTGCTGTGGCTTTAAAAAGTCTTAAACAATTCTGTAATACTAACAGAAGGAAGGGTCATATGGGAAAGGTGGCACTTAATGTATAGATCAGATTTAAAAGGATGCAGAAGTACTTATCACTTTGGGTATTGCAAGCACAAAAACTCTTCCAGGAAACTAGCTCACAGGGGTTTGGGGTTTGATTTTGGTTTTGTTTTTCAATATCATTGTAGGGTTGTTTTGGTGATTGTAAGCTTGTTCAGCAGTGTTGGCTGCACTGAAAATGTAGTAGTCAAATTGCAATTTTTGCAGACACATTTGGGGAAAAAAGTAAAAGCATGCTAGAAAGCCAGCTGGCCATCCTAGAAAATATTGTTCAGTTGTACAGCAGGTGTTAATCTTTATTTGCAGTGGTCTGAGAACGGTGTTTCTGTATTACTTTTTGACAGAACCTCCCATGGACCATTCTGATCTGGTTGCAGAGTTACTGAAAGAGTTATCAAACCATAATGAGAGAGTTGAGGAAAGAAAGGCTGCCCTGTATGAGCTCATGAAGTTAACTCAAGAAGAGTCTTTCGGTGTTTGGGATGAGCACTTCAAAACAATACTGCTTTTGCTGCTTGAAACACTTGGAGATAAAGAGGTAAATTTAGATGAATCCAATTAAAAATGTTAACAAAGCACATTGTTTACTTTCAGTATCTTTGAAATTTGTATGGGTTGTAGGAGGGGCACAAATTCCAGTTACTCTTGAAAAAAAACTAAAAAAAATGTGGAAATACAGAAATGTCGTGAAGTCTGAATGCCCTGGTGGTGAAAAGGGCATCAGTAATACTTACCTTCTCAAATGCTCTTATTTGTTGATTCTCACACAAAACATTAAATGAAACGTTTTTCCCTGACATTCAAAGCTCATCCGTTAATAGCCCCTGATGGAATCTAGCATGTCAAAACATCATGTGTGGCAAAGCATTTAAGCATATTTCTGAAATACAGTAATACTTACTGTAAAGAGACTGAGTTCTGTATAACTGTTCTGTACAAGGGCCATGTTTTTGAGATTACTGAGGATCAGAAATACAATATTTGCTTTGATTAAAAAAAAAAAAAAAAAAAAAACAAGTAAAAAATTTTTGAAAAATATGTTTGCATTATATGATCCTAAAGGTTTTAGCAGCACTTGTGAAGAGTTAAGTTGTTTGCAACTTAACTTCTGGATAACCTAGATAACTTGATTACGTTAACAACATGTTTATGGTATGGCACCTGAATTACCTGCAAACAGAGAGATTGAGAAGAATGAGAAACTGAAGATTTTTTTCCTAGCTTTATTTGTTAACACTAGATTCATACTGTATATATGCATAGAGCATAATCTGATATTTTTCCATTACCAAAGACTCATCCAGCTGCTGAACAAATGTATGTCTGTTTAGAGGTACATAACTCATTTATTGTAATATTAAATCTTTAGCATGCAATTAGAGCTTTGGCATTGAAAGTTCTAAGAGAAATTCTAAGAAACCAGCCAGCAAGATTTAAGAATTATGCAGAGCTCACAATCATGAAGACATTAGAAGCACATAAGGATCATCATAAGGAGGTTAGTAATCAGTTATTCTATTTGTTTGAGATTATGACAAATTACTACAAAACGAAACAACTGTCCAAAAAATGTTTGAGAAATTAGCCAGATCTTACTGAGGAAGTAATTTAATAACCAAGCATTCAGCTTGATTTGCTAACATGGGTATGCAAGAAAAAAATAACTGCAGCTTTATAAGTTCTCAAATGCTTAATATCAGCCTGAATAACAATTGCCTTGTCCAAGAGGACATAGTAACCGACAATGTGTCATTGCAGCTCTCCAGGGAGTAACTGAAGGGAATTTTTTCCTTGTATGACATCTTAATGTATGATATCTTCCTTGTATGACATCCTTTTATACATCCTTAAGAGCTCCAGATATAGGTGTCCTGGAACTCTACAACAAGCTTTTAGATTTCATTAAGGTTCGTGGTTGAGAGATGGGACTGAACATGGCAAGGAATTGTCAACCTTTTCCATTTTTAGCCAGCTCTGCACCATTAGAGAGCAGGGCTTTGAATGTTGTTAGGGGAGAATGTTATCAAAAGGAGGAGTTGGTTGTGGCTGAGAAGAGTGAGGGGATTCAGAAGTAGAAGGGTAACTGTAACCTTGCTCAGAAGTATTAGTGATACACAATAAAGGATAATACATGTGGATGAAAGAAACACATATACAGTAACCACCCCAATATTAAACCGTTTACATCAGTGTCACTGATGCTATGGAAGGAATCCAGATTTATTATTAAATTATATATCCTCCTGCCCTCTCCATGGAAGGGCACTTTATGTGGAACTTAGTGTGGTCTTCCAGGTTTTGAAGTTTGACTGCAGTACCTCTCATTCCACTGACTTCTGTCACTCATCTGATACTCATTTCTTTTTTCCCTGCACCCTCTTGATTTGTTTCATATACTGTATTTATTACAGTGTCTTGTCCCCATCTTTCCTTCTCTGTTACTGTGCTTTTTCTCCCTCTTGGTTTCATGTAAATGAGTGAGAGAGTAAAGGGGACAAGGATGGAGAGGAACAGTTATGGAGGTTTTTATACATCATTGATATCCAGATCACTGATTTTGTACAGTAGTTTGTCTTGCTAGATGGCAGGCACCACAACTGCACTAATACGAAGATCCAATGTGAATTTTCTCTGTTGTGCCTATGTTGTATCCTGAGCTTCTGTACCTATTGACTTCCTGCCTGATTACTCTTGTTCTGTGTATTCTTCAGGCTTTAAGTACTCTCTTGTCGTAGTTTCCTTCAGACTTAAAGGGGAGGAAAAACAGCTAGATTGACTTTTAGAAGTAGCAAAGTAGGCATGTAATTAAACGTGGTTTTGAGATGAATGTGCAAACATGTCTCATCAGTGATCACTGACCCAAGAAGCAATAACAAATGACAACACAAGAAATTACTGATTTACAAAGGTGGTGATATTTCAATATGTAGCTGGAGGGTATTGCAGAATAGAGAAATTTCAGATCTGATTCAACAAGCAGATTTGAAAAACTGGTATGCATGTTGCTGATAGATTAGCCACAGAATATTGGGAAGAGTCTTGCTTTTAGGAAAGTATGTCCAACAACTGGAATCTTGTGAACAGTATTTCAAAGGGCTCTTCATTCACAGATTTCTACAATATGCATAAATTCTACATAAAGTTCTACAATTTTCTGCTGAAGACCATTGCCATCAGATAACAGACCATAGTAACAGTCTCTTGTAAATCATTTTTCCATGTCTCTTACTTACTCTTTCAATAGGTGGTGAGATCTGCTGAAGAAGCTGCTTCCATGCTGGCCACTTCCATTAGCCCAGATCAATGCATCAAAGTTCTTTGTCCAATTATCCAAACTGCAGATTACCCCATTAATCTGGCTGCAATCAAAATGCAGACGAAAGTCATAGAAAGAGTATCTAAAGAAACCCTTACGCAGCTTTTACCAGAGATTGTGCCAGGTCTAATACAGGTAAGGAGAGAAGAAAGAAAAGAAGAAGAAAAAAAACCCAAACAAACAACCAAAACCAACCAACCAAGAGAAACTGTACATATAAGAATTGCAAAGCCTTTTTAAAAATAATAGCACTTGTCTATCATGAAGGATTTTATGTGCATGATAATTGCTTTGACCCAAAATGACTCAGGTAGTGGGAACAAACTCTTTGATTGGCAAGTTGCTAAATTATAATTTTGCTTAGGACTCACAGGAAATCTCAGTAGGATATAAAGTACTGGTTATAGTTAAGCTTAGTAGATACTTTTAATTATAAAATAGCTTGTTGTCTTTATCTTTTTCCAAGTTGCAATCATTTGGTCCGAAATTGTCCATGTTGCATTTGTGTATAATTGTAGGGTTTATCACTTGGGGTTTAGGGGGTGGGCAAGAGGAAAGAAGCAGTTGATTGGGGAAAGTTTAATAAAACAAAGATATTGGAGGTTTCTTTTTCCCACCTTATCAAGAGCCAAGATACATTAATTTGCATGTGATGGATAAAGACTCTTCAGAGTTTGACAGCTGTGTTCTGCAGATTTCTGTCTTTGGTTGTGATCTGATCATACATCTGCAGGAAAGTGGGGGCAGAGAAGGGGGTGGGAGTGAGACAGCCGGGCATGAGGTACTAGCAAAGTGGCAAAAAACCAAAAACTCATTAAGGAACGAGATGTGGATTAAGTGAAGAATCTTTAGCTGTTAAGAGAATACTTCTTTCAGAGTGAGGAAGCTCTAAATTGAGTGGTCTCCTGCTTTAAGTAAATATCTGTATAATACAGAACACTTTCTCTCCTATACTCCCCTGTTGCATGACAGCAGCTCTGTTTTCGGTGTAACTTATGAACAGGATTGTGTGGGTTTTAATTTCAGTCTGGAAAATGATTATCAATGGTGATTAATAAGCAGCCTGCTTTTTAAGTGCATGTTCTGTATTTGCATGTTTGGGTTTTTTTTTGGTTGTAATGCTTCATTGGGCTACACTAGCATTAATTTACTGTAGACTTCAATGTATTTATTATAGTAAACAAGGAAATAGCTTTCTGAGGCTTTTAATCATTAACTGATAAGGTATTAATGTTGATTTTATTGCTTTCTAGGGTTATGATAATTCAGAGAGCAGCGTTCGTAAGGCATGTGTTTTCTGCCTTGTAGCCATTCATGCAGTAATAGGTGACGAACTAAAACCACATCTCAGTCAACTCACTGGCAGTAAAGTAAGTAAAAGATACCATTTAAAGAAATCTGCTTTTGTAATTGCATGTATGCATTTCCATTTTGGTTGCAATTGCCAGAAAGTTTCATGAAGTATATACTTGAATGAGAACAGCAGGGCTACTGAAACTCTCTGAGGATTAATATATCTTAGTCATAAAATATTCAAAACTGAAAATCCATAGATCTTTCTTTATGAAAGTGTGTGAACTTTAGCATTAAGATAAATACTAAATTTTGTTTATTACTGCTGTTGAATGGATTTAGTTACTGGTTGTATCCCCAGTAGTAGTAATAAATAGAACAGTTTTATTTATTCTGCCTCTGTGTTATTTCGCCTTCATCAGTCCTTTCAGTACCTCTCATTTGAAATGATAATAATAGTAATCAGTCTGTTCAGGATATTTGTGATTTTATTGACATCTTTTACATGCAGTTTTTTGCGTGCAAACAGATGTATGTTAATTTTGAATCTCCTTGTTCTTGTGAATAAAACACGACCATTAATTTTGTCTACCTTTGAATTAGTTATATCTTAAAAATATTCTCTGGCACTGATTGTGTTGAATGTGATTCTAGACAGTATTGGAAGCTTTAGTAAGTATCGGCATCAACAGCTCTTTAACTAGAGGCTTAAAACCTCAACATCAAGGAAAAAAAAAGCTACTTTATTTAGAACAGCATTGTAATTTGAGGAAAATACTCCGTTTGTCTTAATCTACCTACCTTAGATCATTCTCCTCTTTACATCCTTAAAGAAGCTTGAGCAGTTTTCCTTGTGACAAATTTTGCTATTTGACGTTTTTATTAACAAGTATGTTGTTACCTTTGAATCAACTGTGTAAAATATAATTTTGCTTTTGGGGAAAAGAACATATGATATAATGTCTCCTTTGTTGTACTATTTCTGTATTCTGTACAGTTTGCAAATACTAAACAAAGTGAATTTCTGGCTTAAATTTGCAGATGAAATTATTGAACCTTTACATCAAACGTGCACAGACAGGCTCTGGACCAGGGGATACAACAGCAGATATGTCTGGACAAAGCTAATGAAGCTGGCAAGAATTAACCAGGTCTCCTAAAGCAAGGGCAAGGCCCTCTTCAGTGAAAGGAAATTCTTACATACAACTTCTGGAACTTTTTTCTTGTTTTGTTTTGTTTTGTTTTGTTTTTTTATTTTTCTTTTTTTTTTCCTCCTTTAACCAATGGCTGTCCTCAGCCTGCATGTGACTGTTGCAATAGAATTATTCCAAATCCAAGAAAAAACAGTATTAACATCAGCTGATCAAAGCAGAATAAAATTTAAAAACAATATAATCCATCAGTTAGCCTGTTCAGTCCTCTGTGTCTTCCCATTAACTTTTGCCAGTGTTATTGTATTAAAGATTTTTTTAATGCTAATTAAAAAGGTATGCTTTAAGCTTCAGAAGTTAAAATATAAATTCTGTTGCTTTTATTCAGCTGCAGATAACATTACTTTTTTATTGCTGTTTTGTTTGAGGATCACGTCCTTCGCTAGAAACAAGAAGTGACGTGAAACAAGGCTGAACTAGTCTGAACTGCAGTGAGACTCCTTCACTGTGTTGGTGGTTCATCATCTTATTTACAGCTTGTTTGGGATATTCTGGAGATTGAGAAATAGGCCTATAAAAAAAAACAAAAAAAAACCAAAACACAAACCACAAACCAAAACTGGATCGATCCAGTTCTGTAAAAGTGATATTGTTCATTGGTTGTATGTTTGTTGCATAAATAAGAATTTAGTGTGCGCAGTAGAGGACTGGTACAACCAGTACCTCTTAATGTGGAAGACAGCCCTTTCAGGGCAGCAGTGCCGACCTGGTGATAGTGTGGCAGTCTGCTTTTGAGCAGCAGAGTTAATGGTCACTTGATGGACGTGAACCATCCTTGTCACCTTTCGTTCTTCAAGCAGGATGCTTCAGAATGGAGTGCTCTGCCCAAGCATGCTCAGTATGTATTTATCTTTATCACTAGAATGTTTCCTCTCAACCTAATTGCTGGAACAAGTAGTCTTGTATTGTAACTCACATGGGATTTTATGACAACAGTGCAGAAAACTATTTATTCGTTACCTTCTTAAAAGCACCAAGATTTTCTGCATTGAATTTAAGTGGGGAGGGAGGGGGAATAGTCACAAATGCTATGGATCTTGCCACCTTTTAATTTAAAAAAAAAAAAAAGTATATATATTTTGGATGAGTTGGGAAAGCTGCACCAAATTATTTGCATGGTTTTCTTGAATAGCATCCTCAAGACCCATCTGGATTAAGGTGTGGAAATGTTTCCAGGGTTTGTTTTTCCATTTTCTTGAAAGAGTTAGTTTATTGTGAATAATGGTTCTTTGTATTTATGAACTTGATAATGGAAAGAGAACAAAGATCAAGTAAATGTGTCCCTAAAAGTTGTCTTTTCTTTTTCTTTTTTTTTTTTTTTTTCTTTTTTTTTCGGTCTTTGGTCTTGGACATAAGCAGCAAGCTAATTAACTGAGAACTGGGATGAAACAGTGCCCTTCCCAGGAATAGTGGAACTTTTTTTTTTCCCCTGACTTTTTTTTTTTTTCCCCTTTGATGTTGTCTAGTTGTAGGAAGTGTATCCTGATAAGAGAGAAAATAGTGGTGCCAAGGATGATGATCTGTGCTAGGCTAAAATTCTCTCTACCTCTTCAGGGTGACTCATTTTTGACTGAGCTGCTGCATATAGCACCTGGTGGAAGAACTATTTACAGAAATTATTATTGTTGGGTTTTTTTTTCCTTCAAAATTATCACTTAATGTGTATTCAAAACCCTGTTCTTCAACATTGCAGTGGAATATCATAAGAAACTACTTATACACTTTACTTGCTATGAACCCTAAAAAGCAAAACTGAATAAAAATGAAGTCAGGTGATTGTAGTTACATGAAAGGTTGTTTTCACTTTAGTTTGAAGTGAATGCAATAGAGAGAGCTAAGATGTGGTTGTTAAAGAAGCAATGCCATTGCAGAGATTTATTTGGAGGAAAAGCTGTAGGAATATATGTAAAGATTTCAAACCACAACTGTGGCAACTCGTCGCTAGCCCCTTTTAGCAGCTACATCAAGAAAATAGTGTCTCCTCTTTCTTTCCTTTGTTCCCTGTAACATCCTTGTTGTTTTCTACTGTTTAATTCCATTGTGTATTTATAGTTCTATGCTTACCATTGTGCATATACTGGCAATAAAATGTACATAACATTACTTAAAAAATTAGCAATGTATACATTCTGGTTTTCTGTTTTATTTGATCACGTGCTATAAGAAAAATTATAAATGTGATTGATAACAACGTTGGTTACAAAAAAAAAATTACCTTAATGTTTTGTGTGTCCAAATGATGTTTCTTTATATACTCTTGTTACTAAATCTGACTTGGCATTTGAGAACATGCTGTGAATATAGGTATGCTAGACAAAAATGTTTTTTGGAAATTGAATAGAATCTTTATGAACACCCAGTTTCCTTCATCTAGGCAAGCTTCTTGTTTACTATTTCATTTCTTTGTATATTATACACTGTTTGCATTTTTTTTTAATATTCCAAAAATAGTTTTTCAGTCTATAATCTTGTAGTTTACATTTTGATTATACAAAAAAGTCACTTAAAAAAAATTGCACAAATTCTAAGCTTGAAAGTTCCATGTGTTGTTCCTATATTTTCTACAGGTAATATTTATTTTCAGAGGATCATTTCAAGATGACTGTTGTTTGTCATCTTTTTGAAGATGCTGTTTCATACTGAAAAAATAAGTTATTGAAACATACAGTATATATTCTGGATGAACCTAATTTTTTTATGTGTAAACAAAAGTTGGTAAGAAAGAAATGTTTTTATCCCCTATATGACTGAAAATTTTTGCTCCAGGTAGAGGAGGAGGAAGATATTTACACAGAGTTTGTCCCTCAGTTTTGCTTCTAAGCCATCTTTAAATGTTTTAAGTGTGGATATCCCATGTATTAAAAATCTAAATGCAGTATATTTAAATGACTATTTTACTTGTGATATGACTAGTTCTGTTTCTGACAAAGATGAGGCTGCTATAGTGGATAGAATCTGTTTATATTGCATGGAGCCATCAGAATGTAAGAATTTGCAACAAAATTATTTCCTCTGCAGCCAGTTATCAGATTCACTGCATTGCTTTTTGCCTTGTTCCTATGTTATAAATAGACATTAGCTCAGTTAAATTCGAGCAATGATTAGTCATGTTCCTGCTGGAGGTGGTTTCTCTAATGGATTAGCATATAAAGATCTGGAAAAAAATTAGGATTGTTATAAGTTGCTGTTGTTGCAGAAAGGGTTTCTTCATGTTCTTTCTAATATTCTGTAAAGACAGGTCATTGCAATCATTTGAAATGTAATTCGTCAAGGTTGGGTTTGGGCTTAATATAAGAGGAAGAAGGGAAGAAAGCTACATGCAGAATCAAGAGAGGAATGTATGTCTTGGATGTCTCTGACTTGGATTTCGTTTGCTTTAAAGAATTTTGAGTAACATTTTATGTTCAACTGAAGTCTTAGCAAGGAAGTTGGGATAGCAAATGTAAATTGAAAGGAGAGCTGATCATGTAAATTTTCCTGAGTTTGGTTGCTTGCTTGTTTTTGAAGATAAAGGTTGGAACAGATTGAATTGTGTTTATTATTTGTGGTCTTGAGTCTTAGAGCAAAAAGAACAAACACTTGTATCCTGAGACACTTACATATTCTTAGTAGTTTCTTTGAATTTTTAAACATCTGAGTAAATTCACAAACATACCCATGTAAAGAGCCTGTTCAGAGCACAGGCCTGAGCTGCTCACAGTTTTAATTTTCAGCAAAAGGATTCAAATTCTGAATATGACATTGTCTCCTTGAAAACAGTCATAAAAGAGAAAATAATCTTGATGAAAAAATTTGTTGAGTTATGGCTACAGTTACTCCCTGTGATAGAGTAGTGAGAGTGGTTCGGCTGGTTGTAGTAACTTTCACTGGGTCAGATTGGGACTTAGTAAACACAAACATAGAACACAATAAACATAAATGTGATGGGGATAAAGGGGCAGTTTGGGAGCGGGAGGATTATCTGCAGAAAGAAAATTGATGTTTTCACCCAATTAAAACAGTAAACTGATCAGTTTTGCAGATGCAGGCTACTTCCAGGTAAGATGAAAAGCAATATTCATATTGCATTCTCTAAAGAAAACTTCTTACATTTTCCCCTTACATTTTATAATTAAGTCATCCAGCTCTTTAGAAGCGTATACTTTAAATATTTGCTTTGTACATTATGTTTTCTTGAACAGATTATTTTTTTCTTTTTTTGTTAAAACACAGAAGATTTTCAGTAATCTGGTGTCTTGGTTTAACACCAGCTGGCAGCTAAGCACCACAGAGCTACCCGCTCAGTCCCCCTGCAGTGAGACAAGGGAGAGACTCAGAAGAGTAAAAGTGAGAAAACTCATGAGTTGAGATAAAGCCAATTTATAAAATAAAGCAAAAGCCACGCACACAAATGAAGGAAAATAACAAATTCATTCACCGCTTCCCATGGGCAGGCAGGTGTTCAGCCATCCCCAGGAAAGCCAGGCTCCACCATGTGCAACGGTTACTTGGGAAGGCAAAGGCCACTCCAAACATGGCCCCCTTACTTTCCCCCCCAGCTTTATATGCTGAGCATGACGTCATATGGTGTGGAATATCCCTCTGGTCAGTTGGGGTCAGCTGTCCCACTGTGTCCCCTCCCAACTCCTTGTGCACCCCCAGCCTCCTCACTGGTGGGGTGGTGTGAGGAGCAGAAAAGGCCTTGACTCTGTGTAAGCTCTGCTCAGCAATAACTGAAACATCCCTGTGTTATCAATGCTGTTTCCAGCACAGATCCAAAAAACAGCCCCGTACTGGCTACTATGAAGAAATTTAACTCTATCCCAGACAAAATTAGCACATGGGAAGTTTGAGAAATGAATTATGATAGTCTGGCAAGTGAAAAAAAGCCATATTTAACTTCCTTTTTTTTCTTCTTCTCTGTTGTGTATACGTTTGTATATTTAAGTATATTTTAAGACCTCAGGGTCCCTAAGCTGTGCAGCTTGGATTATCCCAGTTAAAGCAGTTTCTTCATTTGCTGGTGGCATTGTAGGATAATGACCATGTTTACTGAGAAGTTCCTTACTGAGGGAAGTTTGCAAATAGGTCATTTCTGCTCAGGCAGAATCACAGGTATGTTTGTAAGTTGCTGTTGAACAGTAACTCTTGGAAACTTTGAAATTATATTTTGCAAGCAGTTTTGAATACTGAATGATTTCTGTCAAATCTAAAAATACTGTAACTCTTGATGTATTTTAGGTAGATACAAATGATCCTAAAGAAGCATATTTTGAAGAAGTAAGATTGGAAATAATGGTGGATAGCAAAACATGGAAAATATCTTTCTTCAGTGGAAAAAAATAACATACTTGCATATTAATTGTATGATATCCAGACTTATTACCATTGGCAGGAGGTAGAAAGGTAACTAAACTTTATCTTGGGCATCAAAGTTCTATGAATTTTACATTTTTATTGTTCTTCCTGTCCTAGATCGTGCTGTTGTCCCCCAGTGCAAACCTTTGGACCTCTGTAAACTCATACAAATCAGTACTGGAGTCAGTTTTGGTAACTATATGTCAAGCTGGATTCACAGGTAGTGCCTGTCTGTCCAAAGAAGATTTATACCGCTAAAAACAAACATGTAGATTGAAGTTAGGCAGTAGACAGACATTCTCAAAAGTCAACTAGACTGGTTAGTTTATTCCCTCACCATCTAGTCATCTCTCTCCACAGCAGAGCTAACAGACAACCCTGTGGGAGCTCCCTTAACCTCTTCCAGGCAAATCCCATTGGGGAACAATCTCAGACTGGTCCTCCAGCACCACTCTGGGATCAGAATCACAGAGGAAGGACTGGTACTACAGCAGTCCTTACAGTGCTTCAGCATTAAGCAGACCCAGATTAGGATGTCTAAAACCATACAAGAATCCAGAATAAAGGTGGCAGGTGGACACGGAGACTATGTGGGCATTGGCATTGCTGCTTATCCTTGACTGCACAAAACAGACACAGTGTTTTGCTGTTTGCAGACTGGCTGTCAGCAGTGAGTGCCTACTTACTGCCACCTTCAGATGACCAGACAGCAATAGGGCTGGGCTTGGTCAACTCAGTGTGTCAGGAGATGTGTGGTGAGAACGGCAAGTCAGTGCAGTGATGGATTACATGCTAACGTTTTTCTTGCTCTGGTTGTTACCTGTCAGTGTTTAAGTTCATTATGGTAGTGGCAATGAATACAGTCCCGCTGCCCATGTATATAGGAGACAGGTTGTGTATTCAAAAGTGCACCCAAGGAAGGGCTAGAAGTGTGTTTCAGTTCCTTTCACATACATGTATGATGGATTCACAGCCCATTCAAGGACCGAGTATCACCTTGACACGAATACCTCGCTGTTTGAGAGAGTCCAGCACAGAGCCACCAAGATGACTACGGGAGCGGAGCATCTCCCTTGTGAGGAAAGGCTGAGGGAGCTGGGTCTCTTTAGCTTGGAGAAGAGGAGACTGAGGGGAGACCTCATTAATGTTTATAAATATGTTAAGGGCGAATGTCATGAGGATGGAGCCAGGCTCTTCTCAGTGATGCCCAATGGTAGGACAAGGAGCAATGGGTGTGAGCTGGAACACAGGAGGTTCCGCTTAAACTTGAGAAGAAACTTCTTTACAGTGAGGGTGACAGAGCCCTGGGACAGGCTGCCCAGGGAGGTTGTGGAGTCTCCTTCTCTGGAGACATTCAAGACCCGCCTGGACACCTTCCTGTGTGATCTCATTTAGGTTCCTGCTCTGGCAGGGGGATTGGACTGGATGATCTTTTGAGGTCCCTTCCAATCCCCAACATTCTGTGATTCTGTGGATTTAGGTGAACAGGGTCACCGGAGTCTGGTTTGACAGGTGTTTTCATTCCAAAGTTACCCTGCCTTTGGCAGCAACTTTTACACAACCAAAAGAGCCCAAAGACCAAATAGGACACATCAAAATAGCGCTATATTCTCCTGCGTGCTCTGGTTTGGGGCTGAAGTATGTAAGGATTGCTTGTGAATACGTATGAACCTGACAATTTTAAACTGACTAACATTTTAAGCAAAACTAAAAATCATCACTAGACAGCAAAAATTTCATTTAAATAATGTTTTTCAGAATATTTACTGAATTTACCATGTCTTACATGGTAACTGATTTAGTTTTTCCATGTTCTTTCCTCTCCTATGAGGACAGGCTGAGAGAGTTGGGGCTGTTCAGCCTGGAAAAGAGAAGGTTCCAGGGAGACCTTATAGCGGCCTCCCAGTACCTGAAAGGGCTACAAGAAAGCTGGGGAGGGACTTTTCAAAAGGGCAGTTAATGACAGAACAAGGGGAAATGGGTTTAAGCTGAAAAAGGACAGGTTTAGATTAGATATTAGGGAGAAGTTCTTCACTGTGAGGGTGGTCAGACAGTGTCCCAGGTTGCCCAGAGAAGCTGTGGCTGCTCCTCCCTGGATGTGGTCAAGGCCGGGGTGGGTGAGGCTTTGAGCAACCTGGTCTAGTGGAAGGTGTCCCTGCTGATGGCAGGGGGGTTGGAACTGGATGAGCTTTATGGTCCCTTCCAACCCAAACCATTCTGTGATTCTATATTTTGTTGTCTGTAGAGTAATTTTTACTTGCTTAAAAACAAAGAGCAAAGATGACATTCTGTGTATCTAACCAGTTATAATACCAATATTTAATGATATTTGCTGTAGTTCTTAGAAGGGCAATCAAGAAAATTAAGTGAGGAGTCTGACTATAAGAAAGATGAGCAAATTGAATGATGCTTTAGGAGACCTCATCATTTTGGGTGCTGCTCATGGAAAAATCCAACAATTGAAGTTTTCAGGCACCATATACTGAAGTACTTCAGTGCAGATCCCCCCCCATTAGCAAAACATGAGCCTCCCCACCTTAAATTTCAGGTTGGCCTTTGCATGCCATACACAAGCCTTAAAGCAAGAGATGTTTTAAATAAATAATGTCTTGTTGTTTGTGTATACAAGGTCCTTTGCTGAGAGCTGTTTTAGTACTTACTGGGCAGATTATAAAGCAAGAAACAAAAATAGCCCCTTAACAACAAACAGAACAAGGTAAAAAACTCACCTTATTTGTCCCCAAACTTGCAAGACTGCGTAACCACATACCTTTATGTCTAGAGGTTAGTCAAGGGCAACAGGTGTGGGTGTGGTGAATATACAGTGCTGCTTCACGAGACAAAATACCAGATTTAAATATAACCTGGGAAGTTTATCCTGATTTAAAATGCTAAGATATACTGTATGCTAAAACTATATATATATAGCTTTACCTGTATACTGTTTGCAACAAAGATCAGTCAAAACACTAGACTGGAAGGAGAAGAAAGAAAATACTGATTTTGGTTTTTTGTAGTGTTTAATTTCAGTTTGAATAATAACATCTTTCCTACATGTTCTGTCTTGTACTTGCCATATGAGGAACTAAAACCTTGTATGAGTGGTAAGTCAAGCATCTTGTCAACCCCTGGAGGGGAAAAAAAGGCAAATTTCCTCTTGCACGGTGCTGTTGCGCGGAAGTCAAGATTGGGTTCTGCTTTGTGTCTCTGCACCGTCAGGAACAGTGGTTGCAGTGGGATATGATGGTTTGTAGCAGCAGCTTCTGTGGCCATACTCTCAAGTTTGAAATAGTTTGTGTACCAGGTGGGGAAGCCATAACACAGGTCTTGAACTTCTGCCTTTTATTAGAAGCAGGTACTTAGAAACTGAGATCAGAATAGCCTTCATCATTTCACCCTCCTCTACTATCACCCAATCTCCTCAAGGATTATCACCCCATCTCCTCAAGGCAGTGGCTTTTTGGGTATAACCACTAACTCAGTCCTCCTCAGTCTATGTAAGCATACTTGAGAAAGCAAATGAAGGTAAGGGACTGAATGGGCACATTTGTTATGATGCTCCTGTGTTTTATCACGTCCTGCTTGTGTGATTGGTAGAGTCACAGCTCTGTTAACAGCTGGGCAAGCTAATGAGAGGATTGAAATCAGAGAACTGAAATGCCTCGGCCTAACAGATCTTTTTATAAGGGCAGTTAGTGATAGAACAAGGGGTAATGGCTCTAAACTGGAACAAGGTAGGTTTAGAGTAGATATTAGTAATAAATTCTTCACTGTGAGGGTGGTCAGACACTGGAACAGGTTGCCCAGAGAAGCTGTGGCTGCTCCTCCCTGGAAGTGTTCAAGGCTGGGCTGGATGAGGCTTTGAGCAACCTGGTCTAGTGGAAGGTGTCCCTGCTGCTGGCAGGGGGGTTGGAACTGGATGATCTTTAAGGTCCCTTCCAACCCAAACCATTCTATGATTCTATCTCACTTACTAACCCCCAAAACATAAGGGGTAAACCCAGGCCAGTAGCCTAATCTGCAACTGCTTGCCTGGGCTCCCCTGGGGTGGCTGTTCTCAACAGCAGCAAGTTGGCTGTCTTGACATAAGAGCAAATCTAGGACTTCTGATACGTTGTGTTTGTGTTATTTAAAGATATCAAAATTAATTCTAAAAGGGCTCATAGCAAAGGCTACTGTGCTGAGGATGAAAAACAGGAGTGCAGTTTGTTAGTATGCGTATGTAGCTGTGCATCCGTGTATATATTAACAAAATAAAACAGGCTACTGATTAGTCCAGGAATCAAATTGCTTTTGCTCACAAGTTCTCCCCTGGACTTCACACAAAAAGCCTGATCAAAACTGCAGCGTTCCCACCTGCATTTGACAAACCAGCATCTGTCAAAAGCAGCAGGCTGTTTTGGGGAGGGGAAGGGGGAAATACCTGTTAACATAAAGCCACGTGAGCTCTGTGGGATACACACAGAGGTGGGAGCCATTTGGTGCTAGGGACTGAAAGCTCTTCAGGTTCAGGGGAATCTGGCTTTACTCTTTCCATTTAATAGAAATAGAAGTCACAGAACAAGTCCCATGCCCACCTTCTATGTGGGAAGCTCATGTTGGCCCCAGGGGAAGATTGTGAGAGTGGTTTGAGGGATGTGTAGTCCTTTTCTTGAGAGTAATCAGTGCAAAGGGAAATGATGCTTCCAAATACAACGTGCTGTGCACATTAGACACCTTTGCTTAAATCTAGGGCTGGAGACAGAGGGATTTTATTTTACAACTTGCCAGTAGATGGAGCAAACTGGATGGCAGGATACATATTCTTTTTCTACAGTGACCAAAATCAACTTAATATAATTATTAAAAAAATGCAGCAGTGATCACTGGGATGTGTACAACCCTTTACATCTGCTAGGAGGGTGCTTATTAAAAGTATATGGTTACATATAGACATGCAAATAGAAAAACTAACCTTGAAAAGACTCTGCCAGCTCTCATCCTTGCTGGAGCACAGTTTGTGTACACAAGCAGGTCTGTGTTACGACAGCCCTGCTCCTGAGGTACCTCGGTGCCCCTTGGGAGAGAATCATCTCAGTGTCACGGAGCCATCAGTCCTAATTCATGTCTGCTTTTCCGGACAGCATCATGTATGGGTGTTTCTTTCTCTTCCCATATGTGTAGTTCCTCTTCTATTATTATTCTAGCCTTTGCTTTTTGTTTGTGTTGTTTGATGTTGATTAAGAATGGTAAGTTAAAGGAGAATTGCCTGTGCTGTGAAAAAGAACAACCCACAATATTTATTTGATTTTTTTTTTTTACTGCTGCCCATTACTATCACTCTAATAAGAAATAATTCCTTTTTGTTTTCCAGAACCTTGCTCTTTGATATTCTCATTTTCGTAGCCCAACTGTTGTCACAATATTGCAATACCTTTTAAAAGTCTATTTTTATAGAATGAACTGCAAAGAACAAGCCATGTGTGCTTGTATGTGGGTAGTAAAAAAATAAACACACACACAAAAAACCCAAACCTGCTACTACTTGTCAGTAGTCCTCCCTATTTCAAGCAGAATGGGTGCCCTCTGCAGGTAAATGTTTTGAGATGAGGTTTTTGGATGTGTGCTCCCTTTTATTTCGAAGTGTTAAGGATTTCTAAGTCTTAGCAGGATCGACCAGTGTTATTTTGTGTGTTTTAAAGTAGATATTACAATCCTGGCTGCAAACCCAGGCAAGTAAATGGCACCGAGACATGAGTGGGTCTGAATATGATTTTTCCCTGAAGTGTGTGTGTGTGTGTGTGTGAGAGGTGGGTGTTGGAGTAAATATTTTCCCTGCAGTTTGACAGTGTTTTCATTGGGGTTTAAAAATCTTTTTTAATGGCAAAAAGGTAACCATCAAGTTGTCCTCTGTAACAGCCTGCCACTTGAACTTGTCCAGAATGAAAAGGCAAAAGGGATACAGTCTAAACGCTACTGAGAAGGCATTTTGCTTGCTTTAAAGAGATCAGTGTATGTTTCACCTTTTTTCTTTTTCTCTTCAGTCAGTCATGCCAATGCAGTTACAGTGCTCGGGTCCTCCTGAGTGGGCTGTGTACAGAGGGAGCTGTGTGCCTCCCTGAGCCCCCAGTGCTGTGAAACTGCTCTTTCTCCTGCTTCTGCTCAGTGATGCTCTGACAGTGAGGAGGGAGGGCAGGGAGCTCAAGGTGGTGAGGTCTGAGCTGCACTTGATGTCACATCAGCTGGTAATAAAGCCTTCCAGCTGTGCAGCAGCTAGCAGTGCAGCAAGGCTGAGGAGCAGGAGAGTAGGACCAGCCAAGGCTTCAGCCTCCTGCCTCTTCTGGAGAGAGTAACACTGCTAAACTTACAGATAAATATAAAGGTGTGAGAGGAACCCAACTGCAACTTTAATCTGAATGTGTGTCTTTGTTTTCTCTTTCCTCTCTCCCATCACTGCAGTGACCATCTCTTAGCTGAGCACAACGCTTCATCTCATCCCAAAATGCTTTTCTGGCACAGCCAGCCGGAACATTATCACCATCACCAGTATCCCGCCAGTAACAGCAGCTACCTGCGGTAAGGAAAAGAGTGATGTTAAATAATAATTGTAATGCTGTAACACACAAGAATGCAAACTGCACAGCCTTTGCTAATTCACAAGTTCAGGCTTTCAAATGGAGCTGGTGATCACAGACCCTTTGAGAACAGTTTGAGCAGTACAGTCAGCATAGCAGAGATTGGATTTACTGTAGCTCCACGATTTCCACAAACCACGCCGCCCTACGTGTGTGCTACTAACAGCGACAGGAATGTTTTACTGCTTGATAGGAGATTCACAGATGTGTAACAAATTTTTGTTTCTTTTTCAAATTACATTCGCAGTCTGTAGATAAAACTGTTTATATGAAGCAATACAGACTCATGAATACCTTGATGTTTCACATTCATTATCTGCTGAAGCTCCAGTATCAGGACCCTGGGGCTTCTTGTCGTATCAGTCCAGGCACACTGGCTACACGCTTTGCATTGAAATTCTGACGCAATATATAGCTTATTGCATCAGCACATTCCTGTCAGCTATCAACCTACTTTACCTCTTCATGACTAAAATATTATTTGTGTACAGTATTCAAATTTTTCTTATAATGAAAAATGATTATGCTTTGAGAAAAGCTAAGCTCATAGATTCCAGATAATGTTGATGTTAATTGAGTTTCAATTTGTAATGTGGTTCACTCTCTGTATTCAACTTTAGCTTAATACTTTTTGGCTAAATATAATGTATGTAAACATGGTAGTGTTTAATCATCTACCTTTATAGGGCTTTTTGTACTTTGGTAGTCTCACACCTATTACTTTATCACAACATTACTTCTGCTCTTGCAGAATTGTTGGGTAGCATGTTTTTATTAGAAATGTGTTAAGTTTTTGGTTTTTTTTAAAAAAAAGAAGCAAAGGAATTGAGGCTATATTTGGGTTCCAAAGTGTGAAATTAATGAAACTGCAGTGGAATTTCATGAAATCAATCCATTTCAACAAAAAGGTCAAGGTGATTTGAAGTTTAGATTGGCTAATGCAAGCACGTAGCAAACACAGTGCTGTTTCTGTTGACTCAAGCTGTAAACCAGAAATGAAGCATGGTGCTGGAGTTCCCTGTTTACAAGTGACACACACAATTTCCAGTGCAAAAGGGACCAAACAGCACAGGAAAGTGAGGATGTCCACTTGCACCTCTGGTCCCCCCCTTCTTCAGCCTCTGTTCAGCCTACAGGTGTAGGTGTCCCCTCCTGGCTTTTCTCAGGGCCTGTTTTCACCGAGTCCTTGTCTGTCTTCATTGCTTCCCTGAATCTGCTTTTTTCCCCCCCCCACCCTTATCCAAGAGTCCCTCTGAAGTTGCTCTTCCCACACAATTTAGGTTTGGATGGCAGCATGCATCTGTGTTTTGGTATTGAAATACAACACGGAGAGGGGGGAAGACACTTCCATAAACTAAGGGCTGTGTACAGGAGCTAACGAGATTGGCCCCTGAAGCCAGTTGCCGCAAGGAGAAAGGCTACAAACCCATTCAGGCACGAGGCTTCCGTCTGGTCAGAACCATCACGGTGCTTGCCTCTGCCCTCAGTGCTTCACCCTCAGTGAGGCACCACGCTTCAGTCCTGCATCACCAAGGCTGATAAAGAAACAGCAGTCAGCTTTAGGGGAAGATGCCAGCCAGGGTTAGTGAAGAGCAGATGGAGAAAGGAGTGTCCCAGGATCCTTTCTCCCACATCCCAGTAAAACCATCCTTAGAACATACTGATGCAGATGTATTTGCAATTTCAGGTCCCCATGGCATACACTTAAATCTATTGTATCATCTCCCATTCCAGTTGCTGGCTCTGGGGACAGGGGCGTGTGGAAATGGAATGGCAGGGCCACAGGGAATGTCATCTCTGACAAATCAGGCTTGTGGATTTGAGCTGCTCAGAGGGTTAGAGAAGCGATTTGGGATCTCACAGTGCTGTGAACTCCTGTTTTGGACAGTTCCACCAGGAAGGTAGAAAGTTCTGAATGCTTTTCCTGTAGGCAAAGCTTGAGAGGGAGCCAGGAGGAAAGCAGTATCATTCCATAAAGTGTATGGAGTCTTCTCTGTCCTCTAGCCTCTGCTCTCAGCCTTACTGATAAGCAAATATTTACAATTTAGTCACAAATTCTGCAATCTCATCCTCAAAACAGGCTCATGTGCCTACCTTGTGGGACTCTGCATGGGTCTGAGTTGTAAAACAGGAATTTTATCAGGAAAAGAGTATTAAAAATGAACTGTATGTGGATTTTCAGTAGTTCCTCTTTGGTTAAACCCACTCTAGTGTTCTGTAGAATACAGACAACATCCAAAGTGTGTCAGTTTTTTCCAGTCAAGAATGTTTGTTGCTCAGAAAGAATAAGAACAACTTTCCTTTTTCCAATAGAAACCAGTATTCTTTATTTGCTTAATCTTTCAAATAGCTTGAACTTAACTCTACTCAACAATGTATGTTTAGCAACAATTCATCCTCAAAGTTAAATTACGGGAAGACTAATAGAAAAATTAGGATTAAAAATAAAAAAGCTATGGGAGCAGCTACCATTCATACTACAATATGCAGAACATCAGCTGGAGGCATTAAAAAAAAAATCTTAAGGCTAGTTTAAAAAGTGAAAAATAGAATAGAAGCATTTTTGTTTTCAAGGTTTGTGTTTGTAATCACTATCTGCCTAAAGATTTATTTTTTTTCCAACTCTTTTGGCAAAAGTTGAGAACACTGCATCATAGTTACAAAAACTACAGATTTAAGTACTTGAGCTGATTTAGACGGAAGCTACAACTCCAGACATTTGAGTTGACTAGATCTGGCTGGAAAGCAGTGGTGGTGTGTAAGCTGGAACACAGGAGGTTCTGCTTAAACTTGAGAAGAAACTTCTTTACAGTGAGGGTGACAGAGCACTGGGACAGGCTGCCCAGGGAGGGTGTGGAGTCTCCTTCTCTGGAGACATTCAAAACCCGCCTGGACGCCTTCCTGTGTGATCTCATTTAGGTTCCTGCTCTGGCAGGGGGATTGGACTGGATGATCTTTCGAGGTCCCTTCCAATCCCCAACATTCTGTGATTCTGTGATGGGGTGCAGCAGCTGACCTGAGAATGGGACTGACCAAGGAACCTGCCCCAGAGAAAGCAAACACATCACAGGCCTGTACTTTAAAAAGAACAAAAACCAAACAAACACTACAAACCCCTACAGCAAACTTCTTGTAAATTAGCCAGGGACATATATAATGCTAAAGAAAAACATATGGACTGAAATATTCACGTTTTAGCAGAAAAAGGACACTTTGTGTCCTCAGATAGCTAAAGATAACATCTTCAGAAAAGCTAACAGTCAGTTTGCTTATCTTGGACAAGCCTGACCCAACTTTTAAAGAGTGAACTGTGAGAGCATGGCTCTTCCTGTACCCACTCAAGATACCCTCAGCAGAGGTTGGAATTTATGTCAGAAGAGAAAACTATTCCCAGTGTAAAAATCAGCAGTTTATGATCTCGTAAGTGCTACAAGATCTATGTAACTATGTTAATGTCAGTGGAGTAAGCAGATAAACCAGTTTTGCTGTGCATAAATCAAACTGTAGCTGGCTTCTCTGGTCTTGGATCCTGTCTTTAACTGACCTCTGTCAGAAGTAGAAAGTTCACTACTTCCAGTTTCTCACAAACCAGCACCTTCTTTTGTATCGCCTACAGAAGGGGGTGTTAAGTGTTATTTATGATGCCTTACTTTATAAAGTCCACGTTAGGTCTACAAATGTCCACTTAGGGTAATTTTTTGAGTTCTTAATTAAAACTCTAATTCTTCAATGACAGGACTTTAAGCTCGCTTTGTAGCCACTACTGTTGTGTGCTGAATAATGCCTGCTAATTTATTAGCTGGACCATAAACATCCCATAATAGTCACTGAAATAAATTACATGCCGTCACTTGGGTTGTTACCCACCTTAGGAAGTGCTAACAAATACTTCCATCATAATAGTAAATTCATTAATTCAGGGTATTGTTGTCATCCTGTCAGGCTTAAAAGTGGTGGATTTGCCTGTGGTAATTTGAATTCTTATAGGATCACAGAATGGTTTGGGTTGGAAGGGACCTTAAAGATCATCCAGTTCCAGCCCCCCTGCCAGCAGCAGGGACACCTTCCACTAGATGAGGTTGCTCAAAGCCTCATCCAACCTGGCCTTGAACGCTTCCAGGGAGGACCATCCATAGCTTCTCTGGGCAACCTGTTCCAGTGTCTGACCACCCTCACAGTGAAGAACTTCTTCCTAATATCTAATCTAAACCTCCCCTCTTTCAGCTTAAACCCATTTCCCCTTGTTCTGTCATTAACTGCCCTTATGAAAAGTCCCTCCCCAGCTTTCTTGTAGCCCCTTCAGGTACGGGGAGGCCGCTATAAGATCTCCCCGGAGCCTTCTCTTCTCCAGGCTGAACAACCCCAACTCTCTCAGCCTGTCCTCATAGGAGAGGTGCTCCAGCCCTCGGATCATCCTGGTGACCTCCTCTGGACTCGTTCTAACAGGTCCATGTCTCTCTTGTGTTGGGGGCTCCAGAACTGGACACAGCACTCCAGGTGGGGTCTCATGAGAGCAGAGTAGAGGTTGAGAATCACCTCCCTTGGCCTTCTGGCCACACTTCTCTTGATGCAGCCCAGGATACGGTTCTTCTCACAAAAAGCTGTGCCTATGACAGCGACTTGTGCACGAGCCCAGGCCCTCTCCAGAAATTACCCTTTTTTAAACTACCACTTATACACAGATGCTTTGTTCATCTCCCCACAGACAGGCAGAGAACTCCTACATCAATTACAGCAGCAAAAACAGCAGTACCATTTCCTAGAGAAACAGGGAGTTGAATCTTAACTTTAAATTTGTCTTTAAAAATCATAAACCGTGGCCTGTGTGCTTCTCATTAGCTCTGAGGAGGTTGTATGTACATTCTGAACAACAGGAAGTATTTTGTTAATCTTTAGTGAATTTAGGGTCTTCCTCACTTGTATCTTTTGAAAAACTTGTGCAGTTGCACCTAAACCATGTTGCTATGTGATCAAAATACATTTTACAGGCAACATTTTTCTGTAGTTTGCTCACTGAATGTGTAATTTTAATGAAACTTCTCATAAAGGTATTTAACAGTCCTCTGAATTACTAACATTTGATGAGGGTTTTGAGAACCCTTCTTTCCATGAAGGCTTTGGGGTTACTTACCCTGTGAGCACCTCCTCGCTGGACTAAGTGTTTTATGACTAGAGGGGACAGGATTAAAATCTAAACCTCTGGCAGTTCCAGTTCTTCCTTGCACCCTTGCACTTCCTTATGTGTTTTTGGGTGGGAACAAAGGGTATGTTTAAAGAATTATTTATTAAAAGCTTAGTTGCCTCTTGGATCCTGTCCTTGGGAGAATATAAAAGAATCAATTTTAATAGCAGCATAAAATCAAGCTACTTCGGTAATTTTTACACAATATACATTCATATTCCAGAAAGACAAATTTGATGCAGTTGAATACACCTGGATGTAACTTGCCTTTTAAAGGAAAGGCTGTCTCAGTGCATCTGAAAATGTGTCCAAAATGGTCTTTAAAGAGCTATAAAATGTTCCAAGGAACAAGTCAAAGGCCAGACCGAAACAGAGAAAATTAATACTAAGCACATTCTTTATAGGCAGTGCACTTTGCACAGGTGGATGCAGTTCAAGCTGAAGATGACATTATCTCTCCCTGCTTGCCATGTGTGCGTTTACAGCAGCTTCCTGCTAGCAATGAGGTGATAGAGGGGCTCTGACCCGAGAGCGTGTTCCTCTGAGCTGCACTTGTTTCTGAGTTACTCCTTGAGGTGGGTTGGGTGGATTCACCCTTTTGCTTGCAGTTGGCAGCCAAACACAGCCTGCTCTGTCACCCTCCCCCCCTTGTCCAGGGAGTAGGGGGGAGAGAATTGGAAAGAAGGGCAAGGAAACTCATGGCTTGAGGTAAAAACTATTTACTAATTAGAAGAAAATGATAATGATAACAACAATGATAACAGACTATACAAATGAGTGATACACAGTGCTCACCGCCTGCTGACCGATGCCCAGCCTGTGCCAGCTAACGATCCCGGAGCCGAGACAGTCCTGAACCAAAACCCTGGAAAAGCGAGCCCAAGTGATCCCCAAGAGAATCCC
>NW_010336196.1:6856-20116 GCF_000700745.2 Antrostomus carolinensis | reverse complement strand
ACTTCCTCCTGCATACTATGCTCATACAGATCTTGAATTCCTTACTGATTTTTTCTTTCATGTGTTGCCTTTATAATTCTCTCTTTGTCTTCTTTTTCCTTCTCTTTCTGGGGAAGGGTGTTGCACAAAAGACATTGGTGAAAAACTCATTCAAGTCTGAAAAATGAATTCTTCCATTCTGTCCCTTTGTTTAATCTGATGGAGGAAATCAATCTTAAAATGAAGGCATGTAAAACAAGTTTCTCCCTCTATCTCTATCTTAAATATGAATTTATCCCAAGAAAAAGTGTATTGCAAGAGGATCTCTTCTGTCTCAGAATAATAATAATTAAATAATAATAATAAAAAAATTCTATTCAGTTGTATGCTTCCTTAGGTTGAAGCTTATCATTGGGAAGGGAATGGGAATACAAGGAACAAGTTTTGCATGGACTTTTCATAACCATAAGGAAGAGATTTGCAGCACTTGATCCTGAATGTCATCATAGTCATCTTTTCACTTCAGCAGTGCACATGATATGAGGTTATTGTGGTACGAATTAGTCAATGCTGGGAAATCCCAGATAATATTAGATCCTGTCAATATGAATATTCTGCCTGGTTTTTAAATTGTAGTGCAGTTTGATGATTATCTTCCCATAGCCAGTTCTTAACAAATCATAATAAAGACCTGATAATGACTTCAGCTAGTAAGATGAAGTCCTTTCATTTAGTAGCTGGAAAACTAGGGCACTGTTGGGTTTTTTTAGGAGTCATTCTGTAAGAACATAGAAGTACAGAAGCACAGATACAGATGTACATCTGAGCACTGAGCTATTAGATATGTCTGACGGATAAATACTTCTAAAATTAGCCAAGGTTTTCATCAAGGAAGCAGAAAATATAGTTATTACCCAGCCTGTGTGGTGTTTCAAACCTGGTCTGAAGCTCTAAAAACAAAAAGCCTTCTCTCAATGAATTTCATTCTTTGAGTGAAAGCCATTTCTAATTTTCCTAGCAGCTGCTGCAATATTATTAAATGGAAAGTTTGTGAGATTAATTATTGTCTCCCCTAGTTTTCTTATTTAAAGAAAGATTCAATAAATAATTTTACAGAGACTTTGGTAGACATCTTGTGCTGACCTGCCTGCTCTGAGCACCTAGTGGATCAAGATGAGCAGAGATGGTCCTGTCCCAGCTCGCATCTCTCCCTAGCCTTGTCAGAATAGAAGAACAGCATACTTAAAACAGGAAAAAGGTAGACTTAGATTACATGTTAAGAGGAAGAACAGGTTGCCCAGAGAAGCTGTGGGTGCCCGCTCCCTGGAAGTGTTCAAGGCCAGGTTGGATGACGCTTTGAGCAACCTGGTTCTAGTGGAAGGTGTCCACTAGAAAGGGGGACAGGGGAGGTGGAATTAGATGATCTTTAAGGTCCTTTCCAACCCAAAACATTCTAGGATTCAATGACTCTATGATTTTTATATGTCAAGCTTCTTACTAGCATTGCATTCTCAAGATACTGAAGTTGACAAAGATCATGGGTGCATTGGAGAGACTATGTTCTTATGCATGAATGGAAAGTCTTACAGTCAAGAAGGATAATAAGATGACAAGTCTCTGTAGAAGCAGACTTAGAAGGGGTATATGTTTTCAAACCAGTACAAAAGTGCTAGAGGGACTTAGAATATATTCAGTGCAAAGGGTTTGTCAAGAAAACCCTGCTATCCAAGGCTGATGTCTGCCAAGATTGATTCCATGTGATAGGGAAATATTAGTGACCAACCTGTGGTACTTCTTTAACTGTATGGTAAAAGATGCACTCCTGACTCCAGGACAGGTAACTTGTAATTTTCTATACTTCCCTTCAAAAGGCAGATTTTTTTTTCCTTTTTTCCCCCACCTTTTACATCAGCAAAACATTGATTCTTAAAAATAAATTATACCAGTTTTGTTTTGTTTTGTTTTTTGATAAAACAAATGAACACTTTTCAAAAGAGAAAAGGAGAGAAAGGAAAAAAAAAAAAAGCCAGAGAGAAAAACATAGCAAGAAAGTCCACATATTAGTTCAATATTTCCATTATTTTAAAACTTATGTGGAAGGAGGTAAAAGCTTTTTGTCAGGACATTAGGAAAGAGGATTTAGGTTTAATGAAACTCATACTGATTACTGGTATGATCTTGAAGCTACTCACTTTGAATAAGTCTGAGTTGACATTTCCCAGTCCAGAAATGGTTGCAATAATAACTTGCTTCACAGGAATGATGTGGAGTTTACTGTCCTTTGTACTGTGCTTTGCCAGAGGGTTCAGTGGAAGGACAAAGATTTGTATCCACGAAAATGCTGTGACATTTTCACATTGTTTAAGCACACTCTCTTAGGTACTTCAAGTTCAGTACCTGCTTAAAGGAAATCTTAATTTAATGTCACAGAGATATTCAGTTTTGGTCCCCTTACTTCAAGGAGGACATGGAAGTGCTGGAATATGTGCAGAGAAGCGCAACGGAGCTGGGGAAGGGTCTGGAGCACAAGTGTGCTGAGTTCCCGGCTGAGGGAACTGGGGTTGTTGAGCCTGGAGAAAAGGAGGCTGAGGGGAGACCTTCTGGCTCTGTCCAAGTCCTTGAAAGGAGGGTGGAGAGAGGTGGGGGTGGGTCTGTTCAACCAAGGAACAAGTGACAGGACAAGAGGAAATGGCCTCAAGTTGCCCCAAGGGCAGTTGAGATGGGATGTGAGGAAGAATTTCTTTGCTGAGAGGGTTCTGAGGCATTGGAAGGGGTTGGCCAGGGCAGTGGTGGAGTCCCCATCCCTGGAGGGATTGAAGAGTCGTGTAGACACAGTGCTGAGGGACATGGTTTAGTTGGGTGTCAGTGTTGGGTTCATGATTGGACTCGGTGATCTTAAAGGTTTTTTCCAACCTAGGGAATTCTGTGATTCTGTGATTTGAGTTTGTATATAAAATTTTTTCACCTATCTTATTGGTTCCTGTGGTCCCAGGACCACCACTCACTGGTCTGTGTCTCTTTGGGCATTGACCCCTGCAAATCCAGGTGTAAGTATTGCAACTTGTCGGTGTTAGGTTAATGATTGGACTTGATGATCTAATAGGTCTTTTCCAGTTGAGGAAATTCTGTGATTCTGTAACTTCCCCAGTGAGCAGATTCACAGAGGTGAGGATCTAACCACCAACCACATACACACACAAAGCCACTCTATCTTTTACTTCCTGCAAGACAACATTCTGCATCTAACTAAAGGCAGTTAAAGGTTTTCCTCTCTGAGAGGCACATTTTCTTGTCATATCAATCCTCTTAATCTTTTAAATCTACTTTACAAGAAATGATGGCGATAGATCACACTTCAGAGTTGAAAATAAATAGCCTTAAAGACAAAGGAAGTATAACATGAAGAAGTGTATGAGTTGTTGCCTGAGTAGAAAATGTAAATCAGAGTCAATGAAGAAAATAAAATGTGTCAGCCAAAAGAAACCCTGGCAAAACACAGAAGAATTTTTAAAATAAATCAGAATGTAGAGTGCAAAACTTCCTCCTCCATGGGAAACACCAACCAAGATGATTAATCTTTAACCATTCCAGTTGCATAACCAAAAAAAAAGATAGCTAAGACCATCTCTCAGGACCATCCACCCAACTACTAAGCTCTTAATGTCCTGAGAGCACCACATGCATTACCTGACATGTTCTATGGCTGTGCTTCTGAAACTCCAAATGAAGAAGTATGACCATTCCTCTGCAGCTTCTTTTATAAGAGTCAGAGAGATCAGGTGTCAATGTCATCTGCACCTTCCTTCCTTCCCTGTCACGCACTGTCTGACCCCACTCTCGAGAGATCAGGTGTCAATGTCATCTGCACCTTTCCTTCACTGTCACCCACTGTCTGCCCCCACTCTAAGGTCCAGTTTTGGCTTTGAGTATGCTTGAACATATTTTTAATTAGTTGGTTTTGCATAGCCTCAGAACCAGGAACTAAGTTTGAGCAGCCTCTTCTGCCTGCATTTCTCTTCCCAGTGAACCACTCTTGCTCTTAACTCAAGTCAGTGTAGAGACTCTATGAACTAGTGAGGTGTTTTGGCTTGATGTACCCAAACTGAGCCTTAAATAAACAAAGATAAATCCTTCTACAGTGTACATGTAGCAAGCAACCTTCTATAATGTAATAGACAGTCATAAGTACTTGTGGTGGTGAGTTCTAGAGAGCAAAGTGACAACACATCCAGAGTTACTTCTGTACCGACAGTGGAAAGAGAAAGAAGAGCTATATTCCAAGTACCTTCAAGGCAAGGACAAAGGTCAGAAGGGTGTGGGTAATCAAAGCCCAAATGGAGATCAGAGGTAAATCAGGACACTCTTGGGCTGGGGAGTAGAGAAAGACAAAGCCAAATGGTGAGGGCAAATAATCATGGCTGGTATAAATCCCCTCTGTTGTATTCAAACTGGATGCAAGATGTCATTGAGTATTTCTTGCAAGACCCCTTGGCATGCAAATGACAAGAGAAAGCCCACATACCATGTGTGTGTTGAGAGAGAGAGGAGAGAGAGAGACAATTAATACTGTTTTGAAGCTGGAGCATGACATGAAGTTCAACCCACAAAGTATTTCCTACGTGTGGTATCCTTCTCCTCTGGAAACTGGGTGGTATAAAGGGAGAGCTACATAGGTGACAGAGCCATGCTTTGAACTGGGGAAAAGTACCTTGAGCCTGGCTGAAACTATTTTGCCTCTTTATTAATCAAGGTAGCTTCCCACTGGGATTGTGCATGAGTAGATTTCCTTGTAGGGTTGTAGTCCCTTATCTACACCTGTTCCCTCAGAGCAGATTGCACATCTGATGTGGTAAGAAAGCAGGTAGGAAATATTTAGATAAAAGATGGAAAATACCCTGGAGCAAAACAACTGTGACATATGCAGATGAGTATTTTGGGAAGTGCTTTTAGCATAACTTCACACCACTAAACTCTGTCTGAAGAACCAACCTTGTTGCAACTCGGCTCTTTCTCACCTCTGCTGTTTGGTGTCACGGTCTCTCATGCTCTCCCTCTCAGCCTGCCCTCCATCTCTTTGTCATTCACATTTGCACAGCTCACTTAACATGGTCTCCATGCCTGGTGAGCACCTAAACAGGAATTATCGCTGAAGGCAGCTGGGATGCAGATTGCCGGTGTTTACACACTGATGCTTAAGTGACCTTTTGAAATCTGTGGACATGTATTTTCTGTCTCATTTCCCATGGGAAAATATTTACATATTGTTGAATGCACTGAGCTTGCTGTTATCATGTTGCTACTGTGATTTACAAAACATTACCAGGAAATAAAATAATAATAATAATAAAAACAAACTCCGGCATTTATCTGAATTGAAGCCTGAGAGATGAGCTGTGGGAGCCTGGGGCACTAACATTGGAGTACATAAGAGCGTGCATGTGGCATTCACCTCCCACTCACGGGTACCCGTCTGCTGCCTGCTGTACCTCAGTTTGTCATAATTTATTCATACACCTTTGGAAAATAAAATTAAATCTCCTAATAATTTGTGAATAACCAGTTTTAAACAAGACAGGTGATTATTTTCTGAGAAAAGGAGTTTACTGGTAATCAACAGGGCTTAATTTATGGATGAGGGAGAGATTTATAATGCATTTCTTGGTACAGAGATGGAAGTGGGAGAGAGGAAGGGAGGGTGACCTTTGTGCTATCTTCCCAGCATCATAAAATTTCATACTCTCACAACACCAAAATGGCCTGAACATCATCATGTTTTTCTGTCCTTTTCTTCACCCTGGTTTCTGTCAAATGTTAGAAGAGGGAGAGATAACACTGAAAGGGGGGAAAAGAAATTACAAGCATAGTACATTCAGCGATTCTCCATCTGCTGCTCTTGACAAGATCTCTCAGATCAAAATGTTTTTCCTTAGTCGTACCAAGTGGTGAAAGGGATAGAAGAGTTTTTATGGATATACCGAGAAGGGATATGGCTTACATTATTAGCTGCAATTTGAGATTAATGTGTGAAACAGAGGACCTGAAGGTAGATAAATAGATCTTCTGATGAGGTGACTACTAACTTATTTGAGATTAATGTGTGAAACAGAGGACCTGAAGTTAGATAGATCTTCTGATGAGGTGACTACTAAGTTATCTTGTCAGTATTGTTTTAATGTTTCCTTGCTTTGCACCTACCTGAGAACAAGTCTGTGGTCACATCTTTATGGTAAGAGCATCTTTATGTTCTGCATTGTAAATAAAGAGCATTATGAAATCCTGGAGCTGCCTGATACTGCTAAATTGTATAAATTATCCATTTGTTAACAAATAATTACTAAATTTTCAGTATTTATCACCTTGTAATACCATAGAACTTGAGTGATTTGGAGACTTTGAGACCATAGCACCATTCAGAGGAAGGAAGTCTATGTTCTAGCACTGAAATAGTTGTTGCAACCAGGGTATATTCTTTGATACAGCTGCTTAGTTTATTTCCTTTTTCTACTCCACACAAAATGCATATTTTAGAATAATTTAAATACAGCAAAAAGAAATCAAAAGGAGTCTTTATAGTTTAGGCACCAAGAACAATGTTTTGAGAAAACAAGTTAATAATCTACAAAGTCATTCAGATAATTCTGTTTCCAAAAAGTGAAGTCCTTCTTGAGCAGGTCACATCTGCAGTAGATGAATCATAAATTACACAGATTTCCCCATATGTCAAGGCATAAATTACTGTCATATAGGACAGAGTCTCCTGCTTCATTCAGCTGTTGTGCTGCTCCGGGTATGAAACATAAAGATGGGCCACAGTTATCAGAGGTTGGTTTATGTGGTCCCCAAGCTATGACCAATCTGGACTAGTGCCTGTGTCTCGCAGCTTTCCATGTCCCCTGATTAGGGGGTATTGCTTGTATCTACTAAAAAATACGTAGATAACCTTCAGTTTCTAGGAACATTCAGCTTACACAGTTCCCCAAAATGAGGTGTAACCCTACCAGCTATCTCACCAGCTTCAGCATTCAATCAATGTGAAAACAGGGGCCTCAAATCACTGTTATTAGTCCCTGAAGGCTGTTTGGTGGGATCCTTCTACCTGCTGGTTGAAGAACACAGTTGGTTTGTTGCCATCAGGCTCATCTCCCATATTTTCTGCCTGGTGGTTCACAGCCCAAGGGTCAATCTATCTAGAAGGGTTATGTATGAAAAAAGAGGCAATGAACAGTCCAGAGAAGTGCTTGCTGTTACCCAGTGTCCTCTTCTAGAGCTCCTGGGATTCCTATGGTCCTCCTTCATGACAAGGAGTTGCCTCTCCCCTTTCTCAATCTAAGTACTCCAAAAGTTATTTATATCTATGACTAATAATAATAATAATAATAATAATAATAATAATAAAAATTCCTTCTTGAAGTGGACCTCATCATGCTCAGATTGAAAGAGCAGGAACTACACAAACCACCACAATACCTGAAGGATTCTGAAAAACCCCTTTTGTTCTGCTTTTCACAGGTATGTAGGCATTATTTCTTTAAATGCAACATCTATACCTCTCACGTAAATGAAACAAGGAATGAAGTCCAGGGCTTCCAGTGTGTCATGAGCAGAGGTCAGGAGAAAAGGTTTTTTCCTTTATATGTCACTGGGCTCAAGAAGGCAAAAGGTATGATTTCAACTTCCAATTGAGCTTTGAACTAACTGAAGGGCCTAATCCCTCTTCCTTCCCAACACTCACCTCAGAGAGTGAAACTATGAGTGCATGAAGGCACGGTGGGTTGGAAGGGAAACCTCCTAGGGCTGTGGTGGGAGCCAGTAATTAAAATCCTGCATCAAGTTTAGACCTGGCCAACCCATCTGCAGTCAACAGGATTCCTGCAGTGACAACATGAGCCTACTTTGTCCACATGTCCTTTCTGGGCCCTGAACATGGGGAAGACAATCTCTTTCAGGTGGAGATTCCTCTGCGAGTAACTGCATGGTGAGTCCTACTTTGTCTGCCATTTTAATTCTCCAAAGTTGCAGTCTTCAGGTGGTTTACATAGTCTCTTTAACTGAAGAAATACATTTGGGGGGATGATTCATGTTATCCTGAAACAAATGGCTACTCTTGGATTGACCAGAGGAAGCACACAATGAATTGCTCTGACTCTGTTGACTGCATCTCCATTGTCCATACTGGAAACCCAATCAGCTGTCTCAGATGAAGAAATCTGTGTTGCAGACACCTGAAGTTAAGTGTCTACGTGAAGATCCCACCCTGAAAAGTCTCAGGACTTACACAACTTGAGGTGGCATCTGCCCAAGGGAGTGTGTAACCCAGAAGGGAGATGGTAGACAGAGGGTGTATGGGGGCACCCAACACACACACTGTGTCTACATTCAGGGCAAAACTATGAATACACTCAGTAGCTCTCCTCCCCAAAGAAGCTGAAGTGGTGAAGACTAAATGAGCTTAAGTTGCCCTAAGTCTGGGTTTGTACCAGATATTCTGCCTAAATTACAGATACTCATTAAAAAAAGTGTGGCTAACAGGTCCAGGGGGTTCCTCCTCCCTCTCCGCTCTGCCCTGGTGAAGCCACATCTGGAGTATTGCATCCAGTTCTGGGCTCCTCAGTTCAAAAGGAACAGGGATCTACTAGAGAGAGTCCAGCGGAGGCCACAGAGATGATGAGGGGCCTGGAGCATTTGCCTTATGAGGAGAGGGTGAGAGCTGGGACGTCAGCCTTGAGAAGAGAAGACTGAAAGGAGGTCTGATTAATGTCTAAATATCTGAAATGTGGGAGCCAAATGGATGGGGCTGGGCTCTTTTTGGTGGTACCCAGTGACAGGACAAGGGGCAATGGACAAAAACTGGAACACCAGAAGTTCCAGACAAACTTAAGGAAAAATTTATTTACTGTGAGGGTGACAGAGCACTGGAAAAAGCTGCCCAGAGAGGCCCACCTCACTATCTGATCATCCAGACCACACTTCCTCAGTTTAGCTGTGAGGATACTGTGGTAGGGAACCTGCTTTGGCAGGGGGGTTGGACTAGATGATCTCCTGAGGTCCCTTCCAACCCATACAATTCTGTGACTCTTCAGGTACTCCAACAAATGAAAGCAGAAACAGCAGCATCTAAGAACAGCCTTTGAAGACTGTCCATATTTAAGACCTTAAATAAGATGAGGACCTATCCTAAATATCATATCCAGAGAGTGACATCAGAGGCACAAGTAGAGCAATCAAAAGAGAAATTGATAAATCCCATCCTTTATTTGTCAGTGCTTACAAGTATTTTAAATTAAACTAAATCCCAAGATTCAGGGCTTGACTCCTTATTCTGAAAGAATGCTTAAACACTTGTTCATTTCCTACTGGAAGGAATGTGGTGTAGGCATCTGCTCAACGTTAAAATTAAGATTAAATGAGTATGTGGCACTTTGCACCTCTCCAGAGGAAATAAATGAGGCAATCACCATTCCTGTTAGCAAATGCAACCATGCATCTTGCATGAGCTGAATGTCTCTGTCTCTCCTTCCACCTTTGCAAGCTATTGTGGAAGTATCTAAATAAGGCATTGAAGAATCTAAATAAAGCACAGGAAAAGTTTCACATGGCAGAGGGTTGGTGTAAAAGGTCTCATGTAGTTTTCTTACACTAACTGTAGTGTTATAGCAAAACCAGCTGGAAGGTGAAGGACACCTGCAGCTTTCTGAACAAGAAAGGCCAGAGTGGGGAGGCAATCCTTTCAAGGTCAGGCTGGATGGGGCTCTGAGCAACCTAATCGAGATGAAGATGTCCTTACTCACTGCAGAGGGGTTGGACTAGATAAACTTTAAAGGTCCCTTCGAACCCACACGATTCTATGATTCTATGATCCTACCTACAGCTGATATCTTTCACCTTGCCCCAGGGTCCAGAAAGTGAAGAGCAGTTCAAAGTCCCCTCTTTGCTTTGAAACCTTACCTGGGAGAGACTTCAGCAAGGATCTTTGGCTTTCTGAAGCTGAAATAGTTCTGTTACCCTGGGCTATAACTGAACCCAGCAACAAACTGAGCAACTGAAAGGCCATTTATCCATATGCACTGTTTTGAAGTCTTTGGAAAGAGGGTTTTTTGTTTTCCTTTGAGGAAAACGATCCCATGGTGAGTAATATGGGGAACAAGTAATTAATTCCCACAAAAATCATCCATTTTGAGAACATTTATGCTAAAGAATAATGACTTCCAGTAGGAGAAAATCTCAAAAAATTGATTTAATACCTGTTTCAATTTTGACGACAATAGCACAGGCAAGTTTCCTGGATCTGGCAAACCAGGTATTAAACAGTATTTGTAATCTACTCAAAACCGATCTTTTCTTAAAGTGATTTCCCTGAAGAACTTGTAAGATGAAGGAAAAAAACAAAAGCAAAGATCTTAGAGAATTGTGAACATTTCCTGTTATACATGGCACTCCACAAAATGTAGCTTCCTTTTTTTCTTGGAGTGACCATTTCCTTGAATTCCCTAAAAAAAACATCTGTCTGCAGACTGTTATAAGGACTTTTCCCCAAACAACTAGCCAAGAGGCCATGCTGGGCTCAGAGAATTCCCCAAGATGAAACCAACAACACAGAAATCTATAACGCTGTGCCAACTCTAGAACTCCCTCAAGAAAAAAAAAAATAAAACATTTAATGGTTATTTTATGGAAATAATTTGACTTTTTTGGGGATTCTCCCTTTCATGGTGGATCTTTGGGATGCTCAGCTCTCTATAGCAGAAATACCTTTATTTTGTTAAGTAACCCATGCAGTTCAGGCCTGTTATTTGAGCTCAACAATGACTTCCTCACAGCTTAAACCAAGCCCATGAGCTAATGAAAGCAACAGTGCTGACAGAGCTACCTGTGACAACTTACATGAACTCCTGTTTTTGTCAACCATTGTTCATGATCAGATCTGCTTTCTGCCTAGTTTTATCTCTCTTTTAAATAGAATAATTCAGTCCAGACTCTCCAGATGAAAGACTGACATAAACTTGTAAGAGTCTAGCTCAAGCTCTCAGTATAATTATTTTAAGGAAGTTAAGTATTCCCTGCCACTCATTATGTTGCCAGTTTCTGTATCCCTTCTTAGTGTAGGATGCTAGAAAGAAAAATTGATTTTAGCTCTCCTCTTCAAGATTTAGATAGAATCCAGTAGTTGACAAGGAGCTAATTAGCCTTTCCAAGGTGAACACAACAAAGTCAGTAGAGGAGAAGAGAGATGACGAGCTAGCTTGAATGACAGCTTGAAGTGACAAGACAATTGAATAGGAAAAACCTGCAGCACTTTCTTATTGTCCACAAATTGTTCTCCCATATCATGTTTCAGTATTCTGGTGCTGAGTTCAGAAAGTTACTGTCAATTTAACAACGCCTTGGCGATGCGTTAAATTGGAAATACTGCTGATGGTTGCTCAAATCAAACTTTATAGGAGATGATAGATAGAAACATAGCTATCTGGGATCAGCAATCATTAAGTATCTCAGGAAACAAAACATGCCCTCTCAAGGCTGAATTTCAAAGAGGGCACCTGTAAAACAATAAAAGTAAGAGTTGGATTGTGAGATCCTAACTTGAAGGCAACCAGTACATGTTTTCAATCCCTGCACCAGTCTTAACACAATGCACTTAAATTTTGGAGAGATGTATTTATTTATCAGTAATTTTCCTCGTCTCCTTGAAACATTAAGACAGCTGGGGAATAAATCTCAAACAATACTCATTAGGTAAAATTGCCACTTTCTCCTAAGATAATTTGAGGAGAAACTTAAAAATGCTTCCATAAATATTGTCAGAACAAAAACTGATTTGCCTTTGAAAGATTTTCACCAGATCTATCATCAACATCATTTCCATTAGTGCAGAGATGAAGTCCGGAGCAGTGGCAAGTGCACATGACCAGGAGTAAGAAGACCTGGGGTCATTTCCCACTTCAGACCATTGTCTCTCTGTGGCTGGGTGTCTTCTTTTCCTACCTAATTTGAGATGGAGAAAACAGTTCTTATTAGTCCCTATCCTACAGGTATAAATGAAAAGATGTTGTAGGATAAAATCTGTACCATTGACTTCTCAGTTCTCCATAATGGTGTAGCACGTGTCACTTGGTGATTGTACATTCTAAGATGTTTTTCTTGGAAAGTATTAACCTTTAAAGAAATTTCTCTGTAATTCTTAGTGTAAATAGGTTCTGTGGAATGGTAACCTGTGAGTAATAGGAAACATTTATTTGTATTGGGAACTTTTAATTTCATAAAGTAAAGTCATTCTGTGGAAAGGCTTTATTAATATTGGATTTCAGTCCTTGAAAAAGAGGAGTATCTGCATCTCTGTTCCAGGCCTGTACATTCATAGAATCATAGAATTATTTTGATTGGAAAAGACCTTTAAGATCACTGAGTCCAACCATAAACCTAACACTGCCAAGTCCACCTCTAAACCATCTCCCTAAGAACCACATCTACACGTCTTTTAAATACCACCAGGGATGGTGACTCCACCACTTTCCTGGGCAACATATTCCAGTGCTTGATAATCCTTTCATTGGAGAAATTTTTCCTCATATCCAACCTAAACTTCCTCTGGTACAACCTGAGACCATTTCCTGTTGTCTTATTCGTTTGTTACTTGGAAGAAGATACCAACACCCACCTCACTACAACTTCCTTTCAGCTAGTTATATAGAGCAATAAGGCCACTCACCTCCTTGTATCCGGACTAAAAAATCCCAGTTCCCTCAGCTGCTTTCACAAGACTTGTTCTCTAGACTCTTTATCAGCTTCGTTGTTCTTTGGACATTCTTCAACACCTGAATATCTTTCTTGTAGTGAGGGGTCCAAAACTGAACACAGTATGTTTATTTAATATTTTATGTTTAGATACTTCCATGCAGTCCTGCAGTTTACAGAGTGCCAGGTTTTTTTGTCTTTTGTCTTTGTCACAGAGAAATGTGACAGTCTCTGAGACAGAGAGATCTTGCAGTAACAGTCTTTTCAGAAAAATAACAAACACAAAAAACAACAACAACAACAACAAAAACCCAAACAAAAACCCAAAACACTGTACTACTGGGTTTGGAGAAAATTATACACTGTTTTATTTTATTTTATTTATTTTTTTAAAATTACATACATGATATCCCTTCATGGTGTGGCATTTTTAGCCAGCACTATGTAAGAGATCATTTTATCTTGTTTGTTGCACAAATAGTTTGGGATAACATCTCTGTGGAATGGGTTTTTAGCAGGGATAAATTGACACAACTGCATCAGTCAACC
>NW_010336196.1:0-6784 GCF_000700745.2 Antrostomus carolinensis | reverse complement strand
TCATTTTGAGCCCTTCCGGCTGGAGAATGCCCCCTCACAGTGTTGGTCTGGCCCAACTGCAATGCACCACAAGTCTCAAACAGTTACATCCTGGGCTGTGGTGGCCATCAGCTGGATCACTTGCCTTCCTGAGGTGAATGTTATGAGATCTGAGAGCCTTGGTGGCATTTGCTGAAAAATAATTCACTATTAATTGCTCTGGAGATAGTGACAGTCTCTTTCCTCTTTCACCTATTAGGTCCTATTTCTGAATTAGTTACTGCCATGAAAGGTCCTGGAGATCTCTACCCATTGCTATGCCTCCAAGACCTTCTAAACACAAAGTGTGATTTTATTCATCTGAGGTGTCAACTGAAAGGTCATGGCTGGGTAATATTTCCTCATAACTAAGACCACAAGTTCCCTGAATCATCCTTCTTGCCCTTACACATGCACTTGAGTAATCACCAGTGATTTTCCCCTATTCACAACAGAAACCTTCACTTTTCAGCACAAAAGCTCCTGGGATCCTCAAATAATGCCTTTATCATTCCCAAAACATATCACAGCCAAATGAACAAAGAAGACAAATATGGGATAATTTAAAGGAAGCTCGTGCTATGAGACTTTTGAGGCCCCCATGTGCCCAGTCTTGCTCTTTGTCTTCACAGTAGTTGTCCCTTTGGCACTGAAGCACAGGTTCTAAATAGTTTTACATCAAAGTTTGACCCCCAAAATGTCACTGTCCCACAGGAAAATCCATTTGAGAGGTTTCAATCCCCCTCAGACAGTTTTATCCTTTGTCCACACTTCTGCTGTTTCATCTGCCAGATTGGATTTGTGTATTTGATGGCAAATTACTGACTCATTCTTTAAAACACCTGGGAAAATAGGCCTGATCTTTCCTCTCTCTTCTGGTGGAGAAAAGTAGGAGTGTTCACAATTGGCAAAGACCCTGTGTTTGTAGATTGTATCCACTCATTCATTCTCATTTGGGCCAAAGTAAGATAAGCAGGAGAGATTTCTGGGATCCTCATTTTTTTCCACAGATCATCCTTATCTTTCAACTGGCTGTCATAAGATTTTTATACTGTGTTGGCATTCCTTGACTATTTCATTGATACAAGGGTATTTGCCTCTCAGCTATCAAAACGTAAGGGCACACCATCTCCATCTACATAAATCTTCAGTGTCCACAAAGCAATAAACATGGTAAATCAAGCCCAAAGTGAGTCCTCATTCAGGCTGTCTAGTCCTCAGGAGGTAAAGGTCTTCATCTCATCACCAGACTTGCAGGTGACCCTGCCCTTAGGATCCAGCAGCCCCAGCAGAGAGCTGTTTTATCTTATTTCTGCGGAGTGTGCCAGGGAAACACAAACACAGAGGATGTCTGGCCAGCTGCCAGCCTATTTCAGATGACAGGACACATATGGAACTGAGGGTGACCATACTGAACGCTGCAGCATAGCTGCTCTTCCTAATTGCACCATCTGTGCAAGTACCTTGCAAGCCTGAGTATTCTCATTCCTTGCTGACTGCCCAGGGTCAGTTTCTGAGCTTTACTTGGGCAACTTGAGGAGCTGTTCTGATCCAGACACATCTGTAAGACTGACAAGGCTGGAAGCACATGACTTGGATAGGTGCACAGCCTGAGGCTCACAAACAGGTTATAGAGGACCATGTATCTGAACTGGTTGCTCCTTGGATTTCTATTACATACCCATGGAGGAAAAGCTTGGGGATGTAATTTCAGGCACTTATCCTGGTCCTGTCAATCCAGAGGGTAGAAAGACAAGTGAAGAGGTCAAGCAGCCTTACTCAGTTTATTGTGTCTTGATGCTTTCCACAGGCTTAACAGAGCGTATGTGTATTTGTTTGACTAGGAGGGCTTTAATTTTCCCCTCACAACTCTATAAATTAATTTAATATAGGAAAGCAAAAGATGGCATCTAACCAGAGGCCATTTCAAGGGGGAAATATCTTTTTTTTTTCTGGAGTCCTGCTTCTGCATCTTTCCTCTTTCCCCTGAATAAATATTCAGGGAAACAGCCCTATAGCTTGTGTAGGCCTGGAGCTTCACAGAGCTTCTGAGGGCCCATCCTAACCTCAACAGTTCTGAGACCCTGCAAACCACACATCCTCTGTAAAAGGGTTTTCTGCCCTTAATCTCTACAGGTGACATAAGGGAACAGTATTTGACCCACTCTATTAAACAAGGCAGTAGTACTACATCAAGATACACATAAATCCAGCTTTATTTTTCCTCACTTATATTGGATAGCAACAATCACCAATTTGTATCCTTGTATTTGTCTTCAGATTCTGGTTCTTTACCATACAGAATTTATTCCCCAGTCTCCTATGGCCTCTTATTCATTGTGAAAGGACAGAATAATTCCTTGTTTTAATGCAAAAAACTGATTGGAGAAGAGATGTAACTTCACCATGCTGTAATTAAAATGTTCTGGAACCACACAGCCCGTACCCAGACATCAGAGTACACAGGAGCTACCGTCACTCATACACATAAGAAAGCAAGTAATATCATACCTGAGATTCTTCCAGACTTGCTGGTTGGTACACCTGATCCCTTAAGGTCTAAGGCACACCTGGACTTTCTCTGTGTTTCAGGTATGATTATCAATCCCCAATCATACACAGCCTGCTTTCTCCTTAAGTGTGTCACTCCACTTGTGGAGTGGACCTTTGCAGTTTCATTTCTAACTTGCACTTACCAGCTTTAAATGTACGTCCTTCATCTGCTGTAAAAATGTTTTTGTGGTCTTTCTGCCTCTTTCAGATATCTCTTTTTCTTTCATCTCTTCACTACCAGGAATGGATTTCCCTTTCTTGTCTTCTACTTCTTAACATCTTTCACCAGTCTCTTATTCTGACCTCAAGATCCTACCGAGTTTTGCAGTTCCTATGCTTGCTGATGCTGTAAGTAACACCCTTGTAACCATCTCCACAGGCATCTATAACTGCTTTGATCATACTCTCTGGTGTACAAACCTTTACTTTCCTTAATATTCCTGGAGACCTAAGAGTTTGCAAGGCTTAAAGTATCTCTCCATCTTTACACTATAGATCTTTGAAACAACTTTCCTGATAATAAACTCTTCTAATCACAGGGCTAAACACAGGATTCTCGGTCACACATCATAGCTACTTCAGGGAATATTGTAATCTCTGTTGAATGCATGTAGAATGAACAAAAAGCCTTTGCCACAAAAACCTTTCAAACTAGGTCCAGGACAGAAAAGATGACAGATACTGGTAGATGGCTTAGAGATCACAATAAAAAAGCAAGCATATTGGTCCGCCATGAACTACTCTTCCAAGCATATCAGCTGCTGGTACTGTTGGCAAGTCCCCTTCCCCATGGGCAAGAATGAACATTCCTCTTCCAATTTCATACACTTGAAAAAGCTCAGAGTCTGAATTTAGATGTATAATTCTCCTTGTTTCCAAGGCATTTTTTATTCAAGGTCTCATCAAAGGCAACTAATTTTGGGGGAAAGATGTTTTAATACCCTTCACTAGTAAACTGCCTAAGGCACACTGTGCATGGAGCAACCTTAATGCTCATTTTAAGATGCAAACTAGGGAATATTTACTAGCTGTTACAAGCTGTCAATGTTAAGGTGACACTTGTCTGTTTTGTTCCAACATGATACTCCTCGACTTTCCTTGGTTACACCTTTACAGCACAACTACTCCCTGAAAATGACAGGTATTGTCCTTTGTTGAATCTGTGTTAGTCAAAATTTGATTAAAGTGTTCATACTGTTTACACAGAGTGCTTTGCCAGATTTTATTCCCATGAAGATTTCTGCTCATAGGAAATGATTGGTCTGCCTTCACAGAGACCTGAAGGAATCAACCTCAGATTTTTAGACATCTACATAGGAAGGCAGCTCTTAGACAGCTGGTCCTGCTAAAAAACAAATTCATAAACATTTAGATGGAAGATAGAAAGCTGATAGACCCTGCTGTCCATTTTGTAAGGCAGTTGAACTTGTTATACCCATCACTTAATCCTAATAGATTTTTGTTATAGTTCAGTGTAAATATGTTAAGAAACCCTAATGACTTGCATGGAGCTCAGAAGAAGAACAGATTGCATTTTGGATCAGTCTGGGGAGGCATCAGTGTGGTTAGTACCAAAGGGAGACTCTTGAAGAAATTCCATAAAGAGTTGCCTTCTTGAAGAAGTTTGTTTTCACAAGAACAGAAAACTATCATGATCTGCACATATCATTGGTGTCTCCAGCCAGCAGAATATCTCACAGTGTGGGAGATCTCCATTTTTATTTTAATGTTAGCAATGTATTCCATTTGGGACCATTCCATCACTTTCACTTAAGGCTATTCCCCTTGATGATGCTCACCTCCAGAACTCGTAGTTCCTTGGAGTTAGGAGGACCAGAGGTGTAAAATCAGTTCAAACTCATCCATGCATTGTCTCTCTTCAGGCTTGAAGTTTGTCCCCCACATTAAGGTCAGAGCAAGTTCCAACTGTCTGTAGGGTATCTACTTAGTCCCACTCTTATTAGACTGTCTCCTTCCTATCCCAGAAGGGTAACATCTGCAAAAACATGTAAACCTGATTGGATTTTAGGGGAAGGTTACCAGGATATGGAGCATCTCAGGTCACCAGGAGCAAGACAACAAATGCTGAGAAATATTAGTGCAGAGAAGAGTAATTGAAGCTTTTCAAGTCATGCTACTAGTCCATCTTTCTTGTTTCCAGTAGGCAAGTGATACTTGAAAAAAACCACATATTTTTCAAACAGATTTCACTTCATTTAGCCACTGTTGGAATCTCTTCTTTTGGCTTGAGCTACCAGAACAACTTTTGTAACTCCAGTTTCAAATGCTGCTTTTACCCAAGTGATGGATTTGGTCAAATGAACCAAAACATCCTCTTTTTTAAACTAAGGCTGCTAGTGCCTCCAACTCTCCATGCAATATTGCAGGTATGGAAGTAGAGAGAGGAAGAATTTGACCACACATCAGTCACCAGAGTTTTGGAAGACAATGCAGTTTAGGTACTGTTAGGAGCATAGTAACACAGACCTCAATATGCATTGACTACACAACAGTGCATTCTCATTTTAAAGTGATTCAATAACATTTGATCAGCTGTTCCTTTCCCTAGCATCTGTTTCAGCAGCCTATTCAGTCCACCCAACCACACTCATGTTCCTGTCAAAGCAGCCCAAAACACCTCTTCCTCCTCATGTCTTCTCTTTCTCTGGTGCAGATGACAGTTATATGGCTGCATTTCTTGCAAAAATTCTTTGGAGCAAGATAACCACTATATCATCAGGTTTTTAGCACATCTGTAGATGGAACAGCTCCAGCTATTGGCAACTGCAATTATTTAATGAAGCAAGGAGTTTCTATTGATTTTGTGACTCCAGGTAGAAATTAGCAGGCCTGTTATAATTAGCCCTAAACTCTCTTGTTTATCATTGAAAATAGTCTTGCTAGTGAGAATCTCTGTGGTCAGAAATGATGATGTGGCTGCCTCCTTGTACTCTGTGTGTTGATAATTCATGTTCAGTCCTACATCAGGATAACAGGGTGGGGTGGAAGGGTAATTTTTTTACATTTGTTTCGTTAAATCCTTAAGATGTCCAAGAAATGAGATTTCACAACGTCTCTGAATGGCCTGTTGCACTGTTGCTTTACCCCTCTAGGGAAAAATTAAAAAAAATATAAATAAATAATAATTTCCTACATCAGGATAACAGGGTGGGGTGGAAGGATAATTTTTTTACATTTGTTTAGTTAAATCCTTAAGATGTCCAGGAAATGAGATTTCACAACGTCTCTGGATGGCCTGTTGCACCGTTGCTTTACCCCTCTAGGGAAAAATAAATAAATAAATAAATAAATAATAATTAAAAAAAATCCCCAATATCCAGCTTGAATATTTCTGTTGTAGAAATAGAGTTTTCTGATGCTCTCTGGAGTGAAAGAGTTGATTGTTTCGAAACCAGCTTTAGTCTGTATCTGAAGCTCAAGGAAAGAAAACAGTTGCAAAACTATAAGTGTAGTTAATATTTCTCATGATACTAAGATTAAGATTTATCAATCTGTTGTCAGAAGAAGTTAACCAAGTGGAGTGAATGTTTAAATTAAATTATGTGCTTGAAATGTTAATTAAAAATTGCAAAAAGGGAAGGGAAAAGAGCTTCCCCACCATGTGTTGGTGAGTGATGTCCTTATGTCCACCACATAAAAAGAAGTGTCAGGTAAGCAGAAGAGTGAGGAGGGAGGGAGTCATGCCACTTTGACCTGAGAAAGGAGCAGAGTTTGTTGGCAGATTTATCTTTCGTAAGAGGAAGATGTAGGTCTAAGAAATCTTCAGGGTCATGCTTATAGGTCATACAGTCTCATATATTCAGCCTCAGGAAATACTAGAGGTAACAATTAATCAACAAAAAGTTGAATTATTGATAAATACGTTTTCCTAAAGATGTTTTACTGCTTTAGTTTTCTTCAAATCTTCCTTTATTCCAAAATGGTTTCATTAAAACTTGTCCAGTGATAAAGATTACTCTAGCATTGTGACAGCACTAGCCATGGTACCCCTTGGTGGTGACAAATCCATTCTCCTGGCTTAACTGATGTGTTTTTGGAGCATCTAGTGGGATGTATCTTCCCCACTCAGCAGCCAGAACCTAGTGCAGCAAATGGCTAAATCTGTTTGGTTAAACATCGAGATGCTGATGAGAGACGAAGATCCTGATCCTGGCATGCAACTCAAGGGGAAAGGGATCTGGGAGTCCTGGTG
>NW_010336195.1:3578-5327 GCF_000700745.2 Antrostomus carolinensis | reverse complement strand
AAGGGCTTTTCCAACCCAGGAAATTCTGTGACTTTGTAGAAGGAACTTGGCCAAGGATCTGGACAGGAAGCTGTGGCAGAGCCTTAAATTGATCCCAGGATTTTTCCTTCCCTCACTGGTGTTTGGCTGTGAGGTTGTTCCCACAGCAGATCTGGGAACCGAGAGGCCGGGCTGTTCTTTGGAATCGCACCACACGCGTTTGCAGGTCGTGCCAGCACGTTTCATTCCCCCTCCCTTCCCCAGCTTGTGTTCTCTGCAGCTGTTCAGTGTCTCCGTGGCGTGATATTAAACATTCCTACCCAAGAAATGGAACATCTTGGGCAGATATTTCTCTTTACTTCTAAAGAAGTCTCAGTTTTCAGTCCTCTTTGCTTTGTTTTAAATGAGGTAAGATTACAGAGTATTAATTTGTCTTCCAAAAACATTTTATTTGAGGTACTGGATATAATACTGAGCTGGAAATAGGTGGGGTTTTTTTTTTTATTCCCTGCTTTATATTTAGATTAAACAAGATGATTTGGTTTCTTCAGATTTAGCTGCTACAATTCTCCCCAATCTCCCAGGAGCAACTGGATGTTCTAAATTAAATCCTATCACTTTTGATTAATAAGAAGAATATTAGTGGACTCTCACCATCCTGAAGAGCTGGAACATGCAAACTGAGGTTTCATTCTTAAAAAACAATGAGGATTTGGGGTGTTTTTAGGCTCCTGTGCACTGGCAGGTCCATAGTGCTGTAACCCAGCCCTGTGTGAGCCCCTGAGAGCCATCGCCCTGTCAGCGCCGTGTATCTCCTCTTAGCTCAGTGTAGGGCAGTAACAGAGGGTGCTGTCCCCAAAGTGATGTCATAGAATCATTTTGGTTGGAAAAGACCTTTCAGATCATCTGTAAATCCAACACTGATGAGTCTGACACTAACCCATGTCCCTCAGCACCATATCTACCTGGCTTTTAAATCCCACCAGGGATGGGGACTCCACCACTGCCCTGGGCAGCCTGAAAAAAATAGGAGAACAGGAGTTGGTGGTTTTAAACAAGGATTTGGCAAATCATAAACTTGGTGGAAGAATGAGAATCAGTTAGAATCATTTAATCATTGAGGTTGGAAAAGCCTTTTGAGATGATGGAGTCCAACCATGAACCCAACACTGACCAGTCCCTGACTAACCCATGTCCCTCAGCACTGTGTCTGAGGTCATAGAATCATTTTGGTTGGAAAAGACCTTTCAGATCATTGAGTCCAACTGTAAATCCAACACTGATGAGTCTGACACTAACCCATGTCCCTCAGCACTGTGTCTACATGACTCTTCAATCCCTCCAGGGATGGGGACTCCACCACTGCCCTGGGCAACCCCTTCCAATGCCTCAGAACCCTTGCAGCAAAGAAATTCTTCCTCACATCCCATCTCAACTGCCCTGGCCACAACTGGAGCCCATTTCCTCTTGTCAGAAGATGCAACTGTGGCTTCCACTGCCTCACATATCTTCTGAGGCTCACGTTGCTTCACTGAACCCGTTGGTAACTCTTTCCATCCACCCTTCCATCAAACTGACGTTCCTTTTGCTCTCCTTTCCCTCCACTTTCCCAGGCTTCACCCAAAGAACTGTCTGGGAGTGCGGCAGTTCGCAGAGACGATGATGTGCGCGGTGCTCTATGATGCTGCCAACAGCTTCGTTCATCAGCACTTCGTGGAGGTGTCCATGTCTGAAGAATTCCTGGCACTACCTTTTGAAGATGTCCTGGAG
>NW_010336195.1:0-3498 GCF_000700745.2 Antrostomus carolinensis | reverse complement strand
TGGCGTAGGTCACAGCAGAGGTAGTTTTTTTTCTTTGGAGGGTTTTTGGTTGTTTGGGAGTGGAATTGGGATAGGAGCCTATTCCTGGTCTGAATGATGCTGAGAAGACGTTCTGGCATGGTGGGGACACTAAGAGGTGTTAGACAGAGCTGTGATGACTCCCTGAGCCCCACTTCTTCTCTGTGCTGCCAACCTTACCTTGCTCTGAGAAACACCTGGTAGAGTTTCTCAGGCCATTGATTTTGCAAAACACTGTTTTGAGGTGTTTGGATTCATCAGTGACAGAGGTGGGACCTGGTGGGTCCTGAGGACCTTCCACTGTGGCCATTATTGTCTGGATTCATCAGTGACAGAGGTGGAACCTGGTGAGTCCTGAGGACCTTCTGCTCTGCCTCTTATTGTCTGGATTAATCAGTGACAGAGGTGGGACCTGGTGGGCCCTGAGGACCTTCTGCTGTGCCCATTATTGTCTGGATTCATTGATGACAGAGGTGGAACCTGGTGGGTCCTGAGGACCTTCCCTTACCATCGATAAGTTGCTGGTCCTGAGGAAGAGAGGTTGAGGGTGTGGCAGTAGCAGGGAGCCCTCCTCACAGAGCTCACATTCAAGTCCAGAGGAGTGTTTTTGAGATGTAGAGAATTTGTTGTGAGTTCTGCAGCATCATATGATGAATGTTCCACCAAATTGGCCATCAAGAGGTTCCTCTGGACTATCATGTTCCTAACAAAAAAAGAAAGCAGGGCTGAGCAGCCTTAGGATGTTTTAACAGCCTTGAGAACAGTCTGGAGGAGAAACAGAGCTTGTTCTCCAGCCAGGAAACCTGTCCTGCTGTTGGTGAGGAGATGACCAACAAAAAGCAGATCTAGAGCAATCTCCAGGCAGGGTAAGAGGGAACTTCATTAATCAGGCTGTGTGAAATGGGGAGGGAGAGGAACCTCCTTCACATTCCAGCCGTGTTGCTGTATCAAATTTATCTCCTGCTGATTTTTTCCAAGTGGATCCTTTGTGGAGCAGGTAGAGTTCAAAGAGTCTGTCCATGGTGATGTTTCATAGACTCCCAGACTGGTTTGGGTGGGAAGGGACCTTAAAGATCATCCAGTCCCAACCCCCCTGCCAGCAGCAGGGACACCTTCCACTAGACCAGGTTGCTCAAAGCCTCATCCAACCTGGTCACAAACACTTCCAGGGAGGAGCAGCCACAGCTTCTCTGGCCAACCTGGGACACTGGCTCACCACCCTCACACCAAACAATTTCTTCCTCACATCTCAGCTCCAGCTCCCCTCTGACACTTTCAAGCCATCACCCCTTGTTGTGTCACTCCCTGCCCTTGGCCAAAGTCCCTCCCCAGCCTTCCTGGAGCCCCTTCAGGTACTGGGAGGCCACTAGAAGGTCTCCCCGGAGCCTTCTCTTCTCCAGGCTCAACAGCCCCAACTCTCTCAGCCTGTCCTCACAGCAGAGCTGCTCCAGCCCTCGCATCATCCTGGTGGCCTCCTCTGCACTGGCTCCAGTAGCTCCATGTCCTTGTGCTGTTGGTGGCCCCAGCACTGGACACAACATACCATCCCACAGGACAATAGCTCAGCATTATTCCAGACTAAGTCAGAGGCAGAGAAAGCAGCACCAAAGCCAAACCACCCAAGCGTCACGCGACAGAAGAACCCTCTGGTTTCTTTTCCATTGGACAACTGGCAGCTGTAGGAACTTGGGGGAGGGAAAAAAAACAAACAAACAACCCCAAAAATTCCATCTTCTCCCGCCTCTGTCCCACAGGTGTTTGAAGCTGCTTTAGCCTGGATACGGTACGACCGGAACCAGAGAGAGTCTTTCCTACCTGAGCTCCTGTCCAAAATCCGCCTACCCCTTTGTCGACCTCAGTTCCTCACTGACCGTGTGCAACAAGATGACCTGGTCCGTTGCTGCCACAAATGCAGGTGAGGGATAAGACATGATGTTCAAAAACTATCCAGGGGATGGTGGCCCTCGGTGGAGTGAAGGTAGTAGCAGGTTTAGCAGTCTTGGAGACTTGAATTTCTCTCTTTCTGTGGACAGAGCACCTCACATAGCAAAAAAAAACCAACCAAACTAACCAAAAACCAACCAAACGAAGCACCCTTCCCAATTCCAACCAGACTACAGGCCCACATGGACTTCTAGAAGTCATGGTGGGTGAAAGTCGGTTGCTCAAATCTTCATCTCATAGAATCCCAGACTGGTTTGGGTGGGAAGGGACCTTCAAGCTCATCCAGTCCCACCCCCCCTGCCAGCAGCAGGGACACCTTCCACTAGATCAGGTTGCTCAAAGCCTCATCCAACCTGGCCGAGAACACTTCCAGGGAGGCGCAGCCACAGCTTCTCTGGCCAACCTGGGACACTGGCTCACCACCCTCACACCAAACAATTTCTTCCTCACATCTCAGCTCCAGCTCCCCTCTGCCACTTTCAAGCCATCACCCCTTGTTTTATCAAGAACAACGTTGGACAGTCAGATTTCCTCATCTCAACCAAACTCTTTAATGATTTGACTTTGATTTCAGGGATCTGGTTGATGAAGCAAAAGATTATCACCTCATGCCAGAGCGCCGGCCGCACCTCCCAGCGTTCAAGACCCGTCCTCGGTGCTGTACGTCCATCGCAGGGTTGATTTACGCTGTTGGAGGACTTAACTCAGCAGGTACCTTGCATATCTGGTCCCCACCATGGAGAGAGCAGTGTAGTTCCCTGGGTAGGATGATAGGGTCATGAATTTCCCTCATGTGAAGTATTGAGCAGTTTCTCCTCCTCTGTGCAGCACTTTGAACCTTCCACTGAGACACTCAAGGTGGTTGTGCCCATAATTTAACATCATCCAGCTCAAAACTCTGTCTAGGTCGGGTTTATTTAGGACAGGTGCTCTTGCTTGTCTTAAACAATCAGCATTTTGATGATGGTGCCCTTGCCTGTAGCAACAAGCAGAACTTGGAGGTATCTAGTTGATGTTGAAGGTATCTCGATGATGTTGGAGGAATCTAGATGATGCTTGAGGTATCTAGATGATGCTGGAGGTATCTAGATCATGAAGCTCTCTGCTGGAGCTTCAAACAACCTGGTTAACCTGGAATGTAGGGTCTGAATAGTGGGTGCCTTCTGAGTGCTGCTTCGTGGGCTTCACACCTCAGTGTCATGGTTTCACCCAACTGGCAGCCAAAACAACCAGCTGCTCGCTCGCTCTTCCCCCACCCTGGGGAACAGGGGAGGGAATTGGAGGGGGAAAGGTGAGGAGACTCGTAGGTGGAGATAAAAATGATTTAATAAGTGAAATGAGATTAAATTAAAATAATAATGATGATAACAGTAATAATAGAATATAAATGAGTGATGCACAGGGCAGTTGCTCACCACACACTGACCAGTGTCCAGCCTGTTCCCAGCTAGTGATTCCAGAGAGAGAGAATCCCACACTTGCAATCCCAGAAGAGAGAGAGAACATTCCAGCCAACCCTCATTTATATACTGAACA
>NW_010336194.1:0-25483 GCF_000700745.2 Antrostomus carolinensis | reverse complement strand
CTCGGGAGCGAGCGCAGGAGCCGGCGCTCCTCATACTTGTCTACTTTAAAATGGTATTAAACGTTAAAACTAGATGGGTAGGGGTTGGGGGTTTTTTTTCGGTAAGATTGTGTTGGCCCTCTTTCTCAACGTAAAAGTAGTGCTTAAATTTAAATGGGTACGGCATTGTTATAAGTAGCATAAATTAAAATCTCCCCAGTCAGCATAATATTTGTTTTCGCCTCATTTAAAGTGTAATGAACTATATATATATTTTTAATAAACTCTGACAATCACATATATTTTATTTTTTATGTTTGCCACTAAGAGCTCAGTGGGGTTTAACCTGCTTGCCTTGCTGTGATGGTTTTATAGTAGGAAAGGTATGAAAAAATACTCTGTAGAGTTTGTTTTTGTTTCAAACAACAGTGCATGTAAGTTGCTGCTGTAAAATGGCTCTTCTGTATTTTGTTTAGGAAAAATGTAATCTTAAACACTTTTTTTTTTTTCTTTACAGGACCCTCCGATATGTTCCCCAAGGCTCCCAAGACAAAATTATCTCTGATGAAGATGTCTTTGAAACACTAATGAAAATATTTAAAGCTCTGTTCATAAATGACTTCAGTAGACAAGCACATATTTTGGCCTTACTTCCAGAAATCAAATGTAAATATTTGGAATTACTGACTGTCGAGCAGAAGCGACCAAAAGGAAATTCATGTAACCCTCAGAGCCAGCATGTGTTCAGTCCAGTGGAAGTTCTGTTTAATACACTGGGTTTCACTGTTACTCGAGACCAAAGTTCCCTGGTGTCTGCTGGAACTGGAGTCTTTGTTACCAAAGGTTTTGTACCGAAAGGGATGGTTGTAGCTATGTACCCTGGTAATGTTCTTTTTTTCTGATTAAGTTAGATGTGATTTCTAACCATCTAAATACAGAATGCCGAAGTTCTACACTAATTTTTATTTTGCAGGTTTTATTTCTGTCATTCCGTAACAAAATCACAAATTACAGTGCATGAGAATATTTCTGTATAAATTGACTAGAGTCACTTTGGAAATAACCAAAGCAATGTTGGGGGAGTTATTTTGTTTCTAAAAAAAAAACAAAACAAAACAAAAACAAAAACAACCAACACAGTACTAGAAGTCTGATTTTTCAGCTGCTAGAAAAGCTGTTCTAGATTCTTTAAACCAAAATGGGTGGAAGCAGTTTCAGGTAGATGAAGAATACAGTTTAATTCTCTGGGGTTTCTGTTTCAAAAATGAGATTTCAGATCTCCACACAGATCAGCAGACAAGACTTACCAGCTTCTTCAGAGCACAAAAGTACAAATTGGAGAATGTAAATAAAACCTTTATTTAGCAGAACTCTCTTCCATAAAGCATGTTTTGGAAAATCAGCATTTCTGTTCCTCCTCCTCATTTCTTGGAACTGTATTTGGCTCAAATTTCTTAAAAAGATTTGCAATTCTGTCAGTATGGCCAAGCTAGGACAGCTCTTCTGAAATGTTTTGTATTTGTTTCATCTGTCACCAGAATCATCCCCTGCATGCAGTCTGTAGCTTGGGCCAGCACTGCAGGATCGGGAGCATGTGTTGCCATGCCAGAGCAGGAGTGTCGGGCCATTACCACTGACTGGTAAACTGGACTCATTGTCAAATGACAATCTCAGGGAATGAGCCTGTGACCTCCCAGCTCAGTTCAGACTTCAGGCACATACTAAGTGTGTGTGTGTGTGTAGGCTCATCGAGAGTCTCCTCTGGCAGCTCGTCCAGCGAAACAGGAGGAGCTCCTGACATGCCTTCCTTTTTCAGGGGTGCGAAGGAAACTGCAGGGCTGCTGGCTGGGGAAGGGGCCCTGTGGAGAGAGCGGGTCAGTGCTCTCCTGCCTGTTGTTTGGCAGTGAGTGCAGCCTGCCAACATGGCCTTTGCCTAGCTTGTCGTGAGATTGCAGTGAAGGATTTCTGCAGAGGGTTGCTGAAGGTGTACTGCGTGTGAGGGATGCAGGACTGTCTTGTCATGAAAAATTGCAAGCCATTCTGCTATCACTTTTCTGTGCTTAGAAGCCAGGGCAAGTTGAATTCTGACCACAGATTTGGGAAATGGTTTGCTGAAATTATTTGTCTGTTCTTGGCTTGGCATTTTTCCTCTGCTGTACCAAACAAAATCTTTGATCAGAGTGGTGGAGGGGAGTATTTCAGGTTCTTGTCTGTCTGAGTGCGTGCTTTTCAAAGGGTCCTGACACAGTGACAAAACAGTTAGAATCTTCAGCTACACTTTGCTGAACAAACATCACTTTTATGTTTTCCTCTCTGAAGCAGGCCGGTTGGCTGTGATGCTGTATTTACCTCTCACACTGATACTGGACACAGACCTTGTCTTTAATTATTTCTTTCAGTGGCTTCTCCCTCTGGAATATCTCAGCTCATGTAGATTTCCTTTGCATCCCACAAAGATGTATCTAAGAGCTTGTAGGTTTATGTGTTAATATCATTGAACAGAGATGAGTTCTCTTCTACACCCTCTGTCTCCTTTTGAGTTTCTGTCTGGAGAGGACTGGATGATATCATAAGCCATTCTTACAGTTCACTTCTTTTCTTCTGAAATAATCCTATCTGTCTTGCAACAGGCACAGTATACAGAAAGCATGAGCCCATCTTTTTCCAGTCCCTTGGCAATCCCTTTATTCTTAGGTGCATAGATGGCATCCTTATAGATGGGAACGACAAAGGACTATCAAGATCAGTGTACAGGTAAGCAGTCAAAAGAAACAGGGGATTGTCACTCAGCTGAATTAAAACAATTATACTAATAGCCTAAGTTTCCTGTTGTCTTACCCTAAATTGAGTTATATTTTAATATTGTCCACCTGTGTGTATCTAATAACACAAACAACACAAAGGTAAGAGCTGCTGGATGTGATCCATTACATACTTGTGGCTTCATCTGTAATGCCAGTGAGGTGTGTTACGATGTACAGAGACTGTTTCTTGTAGAGAAAATAGTTTTAATAGGAGCAGGATGAAGCATAATTTTTTTTAAATGCTTCTGAGCTGTTACTCAAATCTGCTTAGTGGATGGGGGAAAAAAAAAAAGCCTCCAGTGGACTTGCTAATACCAAAAGGGTGAATCTGATAACTGCAGTTCTGGTCTACAGATGAGCAGCACTTAAGAAGGGAGCAGTAACTATTATTATTATTTATTTATTATTATCATCATCTCACATTGGAAGGGACCCATAAGGATCATCAAGTCCAACTCCCTGCTCCTTGTAGGACTACCTAAAACTAAACCATATGACTAAGCATGTCATCCTGGCACTCCTTGAACTCTTGTCAGGCTTGGTGCTGTGACAGCTTCCGTGGGGAGCCTGTATCAAGGACTGACCACCCTCTTAGGAAAGAATCTTTTCCTCATGTCCAGCCTGAACTTCCCCTGATGCAGCTAGCCTAGACTCCTGTAGCTTACCTTAAAATATTATTTGTATCAATTTGTGTTTAAATATCACATGAAAATAAAATTAATAACAGGCAAAATGATTGAAAATAATACCTAATATGAATACTAATAACCTATTAATACCACATTTTAATTCTGAGAATGAGTTTGAAGTTGGTATTATAATAAGACTTTACATCTTTAGAGGTGAATAAGATGAGTTGACACTTCTGTAATGATAATGGTAGATGATTTCTGGAATTGTAGGTGGTGATTTTTGCAGGTTCTTCCACCATATTCTGAAACCACACAGTAGTGGGAGGTTTAAATGTACTTTTTAAAATATCATCAAGGTGTGGGTCTGTGCACACACGCCTCCTGCCCCAGCGTTGTCCTGTCTCCTAGGTGGGCTGCGCAGCTATAACCTTACCCAGCGACTGTGGCCATTTCTACAGGAGGAAGTACAGACAACCTGTGAAGTGATGGAGCAGTGATTCACATTAATGCTGTTGATCATTTCAGGTCTTGCAGCAGGAGAGATAAACTTGGCCCATTTCAAATGAGTGATGAGAGCTGGCTCACAGCTGCCCTGCAAAACCCATTGGCAGTGGGACAGTATGTCAACAACTGCTCACGTGGTAAGTTGCCAGGTAAATTTTCCAGGCTTGTGTTTGTCTTTATGGATACAAATTGTTTTAGAGGTGATAAAGAGAGTCATGTACTGATCTTGAGGGACAACAGTGCTGTTTAAAACAAGATTAGCACTTACAGGATAAAGAGTTTCTGAGGCCTTTTTTGACAGATGGGTATTAGAATCCTTCAGCACAGCAACACTTAAAATACCCTTACACTTTTCCCACTGACTCCCTGAGATCCTCCAGTTTCCCTCCTGGTATGTAGAATGAAAGGCACACATCTCAAAATGTGAGATGGGAAAGGGTGTCAGGCAAGGGACTTCTGGGCTGAGGCAGTACACAGAGTTGCAGATCCAGTTCCCCAGTGTGATTCCAGATCTAGGAAACTGTTGGTATGATCTAGCTGTTGGATATGAAGTGGGGAACTCTTTATTCTGTCTCACACAACATATGTTGGTCTTAAGATTTTGGGGAATAAACTCCTCCAGGGAATGGTTATGAAATACAGGAAGTTGAATGGCTACCATACCTGGCTTCTAAGTGGCTTTCAGAGCTTGCATTACACTAAAGATACCCTGCCCTCAAGGAGCATCCAGAAAGGTTGCTGGAGTAGCGAATCAGGTAGTGACTAGCATGGAGACAAAGGTCAGTCCCATGAAACTGTTTCTTACAGGTCCAGTGTCCATGTAAAGAAAATTACTTTCTTCCTGCTGGACAGATGGTGATTTTCTCCCTGGCTGTGTGCCACCAGGAAATTTTTTTTTAAGATTTGTTTTTAACTGTAAAAGCAAGTGGTGTATATATTAACAACATTTAGCAATGCTGTAAGCTACCCCTGGTGCTGTGCAAGTTGTGCCCCTTCATATACATGTTGGTAATGAGGTCATCCTATTTAATGCAATAAGGATGCATTAAAGCTCCTGTAGTTGATTGTGTGTCTCAAAGTAGGATTTCAGAGGAGTGTAGTAGCTCCCAACAGAGGCATGGTTTTCAGGCTTGGTGAAGCATCTGGTACTTTTGCAGCAGTATATTTGATATTTTTACACATCTCTAAATGCTATCTAAAATTTTCTCAGTATCGTAGAGACTTTTGGGTTTTTTTCTTATTTCTAGAAAAAGCAGCCAACGTGTGTTACCAGGAGTTTGATGTGCCGGGATATTTTCCAGTTGAACTGAAACAGTACCTTCCAAACATCGTCTACAGCCATGACATAGAGAGGTTAGCAGCAAATCAAAGAGATGATAGATTTGTATGGCACAAAGCATACTGTATGTGTAAAAAAAAAAAAAAAGACAGATCTGGTTAAAGAATAGTATTATTCCACATGAAGAGGAGTTACACAAAAGTGTGCACCTGTACGGAAGAGTTAGCTCTTTGAATAGACTAATTTTAAGTGATTTACAAGACTGTCTTTCTGTTCCTTTTTCTACACCTTCAGAAATAAGATCAGCGTAGCTCTGAAGACATGGTTTTACAAGCAGTGGCTGTGCTACAGTGTGATTCTTCTGAGTCCCATAAAGCGCTAGTTATATTTTGCTTGTATTACAGTACTGATGTTTTCAGTATGTATTTCAAATGTAGTTAGCAACCCTTAACCAATCAAAGCCCTTCTAAGGTGAGATTTAGGCTTCTTACTCTCCTCTTCTCCTTGTCTTCTGCTTATGTGAGGAATAAGCAGATGAATTTGCAATGAGAAACCCAAAATTAATTTGTATTGAGACAAGTGAAATACTATGCAGTATAAAGGCATGGGACTTTTACACAACACAGTTACAACATCCTCATAATGACCTGAGAATCCAACTCTTCTAGAAATTAAAACACATAGAAACCTTTGTCAGATCTTTGTTTGGAAATGTGGGAGAAGGGACAATTAGATGAGTATGTACAGGGAGCAATATGAACAACAAGGACAGACAGTATGTTTGGAAGCGAGCATCCTGTACTGGAATGTAGTCAAGAATAACTTTGAAAGTAAGTTGTAATGTTGGTCCTGTGAATTTCACACACCAAAGAAACTGCACTTCTAGTCCAGTTGCTACCTTCAGGAATCAAGTAATTCTCTTCATCTAGAGGATGTATAGGGATTTTAGAGCAGATAATCTAGATTTTTAATGCAATTCTGGAGCGATTTTAAAACTCTGAAATTTAGTTGGAGAATGTTATGGAGCATATGGGACAAACTACTTTTCTGATTAAACTTAGATTTTGTCGAGGCAAGGTTAAAAATGTAATCTGCAGATAAATTAAAAATACTAATAAAAGAAAAGATAATGCTGAACTTCCAGGAAGCCTGGATGCTGTACTTGAAGAGTGAAGGCACAGTGAGCAGAGGTAAGCTAAGGGGACTGTTTCAGGAAGGGCGAATTTTGCTCCCTTCCTTGGAATCTATCCAAGAAAATGCAGTCTCTCAGTCATCACTTCTCCCAGTGTACAGCCACTAGACAAAAGATCTCGTCTGCTTCTAACTGCTTGTTTTGATACTGATACTTACAGTGCTGACAACATAGGTAACTGGTTTCTAAATCTTTTTCTGTCTTGTAAAAGAGTTCTTAGTACTTATCTTTTTGTTGTTGTTTGATTTGTTTCAAAATGGACTCACACTACGTTTCTTGGTAGCGGGGACTGTTTGGGTTGATGCTGTTCTTCACTTTCACATTCATCAGCATCAGAAGAATGTGCTCTTCTTCCTAGAATACATACTTCAGCTTTAGGGCATGGTCATTTACTTAAAGGAAGCTTAGGGGGGGGGTGGGTTCCTAAACCTCTCTTTAAGAAAACTATTTGCCAGCCACTGATTTCAGGTTGGGGTTTATGGGGAATTCACCCAACATCGTAGATTGCAGTGGGGCTCTGGTGCAGTTTGGAGCTCTCTTTCTGGATGTTGTTTGGCTGAGAGCGGGTTTAGCCAACTAGCACCTGTGGGTGGGTATGTCTAGAGGAATGATTTCTACTCCACGAACTTTGCTGTAGCTTCTTCTCCTGTCTGTATAAGCATCTTATTCCATTTCTGAATACCTGTGTGAGTGTAAGCATTATTTGCATACCCACATAGGCTATGCTTTTTGTGGTAATTACATTGGTTTTGCTTATATTTGCTATCTGTATTTCAGTGTAGTTTTTCCAGGCTCCCTGGCCTGCATTATGCATATTACTCCCAAAAGTAATCCACACAGAGCCATTTTTTTTAACTCCTTGACATGAAGAATTAAAAAGATTAAAAGGGAAGTATAATTGTTCACTTCTATATGTTTTGCTTTTTCTTTTCTTACAGCCACCTGAGGTGTGTAGTGCTTGTGACTCTCAGAGACATCCAGCAAGGAGAAGAACTTTTTTCTAATTACTACACTGTTGTCAACTGAATTAATAGATTCAAGACTGAAGAAATTGTTGTCAATAAAATACTCACTGTGTACGTATGTCAGGCTTCATGAGCATTTTTACATAAGGGAGGGCTGTAATGTTACCATTTGGAAAACAAGCTGCCGGCTTCTGTTTCCCTGAAAATACTCCACATTTGATGCAGAGGTGATGTTTTAACTGTTTACATCATTAGTTTCTCAGCTGTCTCCTACTGATTCCTCAGATAATCCTCAGTTCACGGTAATTCCTAGTTTTCATTCTAGTTTTGTTGGAGTTGGTCCCTTTGGTATTTGCTTCCTTTTAGAAAGTATTTCAGTGTAGCCAGTTGTCCAAATCTTTCACGCAGCCTTTTGGAACAGTGCTAATACGCACTTCAGATGTGCCTGCATGGTGCTGTCATCAGGAGGCCAACTTCAGCCACTGGCTTTAGCTATCTATGCCTGTCGTGGAGTAGGAGGAAAGACGGTATGTATCTTGAAGGCCTGTCCAATCCTAGTTGCAGTGGTTCGGTGAAAGTTTCCTGGCATGTGGCAACTTTCATAGCTTTTATTCTCAGAGAAAACTTCATGTTGCAGCGTTGCTGGAGGAAATAACACCAGCCAAGTGTGCTGTGTATTTTTTTGAAATGAGTTACTGGCATAAACAGGACCAGCCATTTCCACGTTAATTCTTGCTGCTGTCTGCAAACTGCTGTCAGAAAGTAAACGAGAGACAGCTTGTCAGTCTTTGGATCTGGCTAAACAGCCTGGCAAAGATAAATCATCCTAGTATTTACTGCAAAAGTCCAAGCAAACCTCTCCATGAATTTGTGGTTGGCATAAGCTCATCAGAACAGAGGAGCCAGGAAATGGTGTGCTCTAATGAATCTGTTAGGGGTTGGGGCAGCCAGGGTGACCTGCTTAGCTGCAGAAGCATTGTCTCCTTTTCAGAACGCAAAGCTTTTAGGTGTCTTTGATACTTGGTCTCCTTCCAAGCCTGAACCTTGTCTTTCATATTCATCTTGAAGTCCTTCTCAGCCAAAGGCAGCTGGCTTTTTCAGGGACATTTTAAATAGCAGAGCTATGAGATAGCGGCATGTGGCTTAGCATGGGTTGTACAAGTTTTATGAAGGTGCTGAGGACAACTTCTAGTGACTGTCATTGTGACTTCACTACATGGTCACACATCAGAGCAGGCAGTCATCTCCAATCTAATGAAGATGATGCTCATCCTCTGTCAACTCTGAGAATCCCTTTTCTCCTCAGCTGGGCCTTCTTCCTAGCTCTCGCTGGAAGGAGGTTATTGGGCATCTTGTGATCTCTGAGGAGGGGGCTGGTTGTCAGGATGCCTGCAGTGTTGCTTAGCTCAGCAGGTCGGGGTTTATGCCTGGGTGGGGAATACTAGTCTCAAGCGTGTCAGAAAAGGCAGGTACTGTTCATGGTCTCCAGGCTGAGATGCTGTAATGCAAAGGCATAGATTACTTCAGTTGTCTTATTATACACTTGTTAACACTTTTAAATGACTGGGCTTGAAAGTATACTCCTGTCTGATGACTGTGGAACTTGGGTTTACAACTCATTTACTGAGAGGCGTTTGCTTTACTGCACTTGCTGCCTCCTGGGTGCCAATGTTGCACGGCAGCGGAGGACTGCAGTGCTGAAGTGCCGGCTGCCCGTCACTAACTGGATACATGGGACTGGCTTCTCCTTCCTGAAATATGGAAACCTGACAGCTGGTTTCAGGGACTGCTCATACCCGAGGGAAAGCAAGACCTGGCCTGCAACTGGCAGCAGCAATTGCTTGCTGTCTGCTGGGGGCTATAGAAAGCAAAAACATGGCAGGAGAAGGAAGAGGAAGTGCAGTCAGGTGCCTCTTCTGAGCAAGGAACAGCACAACATAGGGACTGAGTAGGAGAATGGAAGAGTAGAAATAATGGCCCAGTAAAGTGCTTTAACCTATGAAAGGGCTTCAGGTATATCAGACTTCTTCTTGTCTTTAGATTCCTGTCTCTTCATTAAAGGTTAAAGTCATTCTAATTCCTGGAGTGCCCATTCATTGCCATCATACTGACATCGCCAGTGCCTGAGAGGAGGATGCACTCTGACATTACTTGAGATGTAATGTGCAATCTGATAATAACCCTAATAACACTAAAATTATGCAATCTCTTCATTGTTTGTTAATAAATTATTCATTACAGCAGGGGTCCTCAAACTTTTTAAACAGGGGGCCGGTTCACTGTCCCTCAGACACTGTCGGGGGCCGGACCATAGTTTGGAAAAAAATGAACAAATTCCTATGCACACTGCACATATTTTATTGTAGTAGTGCACAAAAAACAGGGAAAAGAATGCGATATTTAAAATGAAGAACAATTGTAATCAACAAAACAAATAATATTTCAATGTGAACTCTGGGCCTGCTTTTGGCTGATGAGATGGTCAATGTCAGGTTCCATTATTTGTCACTGCCAGTCGTAGCAAGTGATGCAAGTGTCCATCAGTCAGTCTGGGTCTGAGTGGAGATTTCAGATGTTTCCTTCGGGAAAACGTCTGCTCACAGGCTGCCGACTGAGCCTGCCCGGCAGAGGAGATGCCCGCGCCTCTCCCCTGCCGCAGGGGGCAGGTCGAGGACGAGATGCTGGTTCCAGCCCTTGGTTCCTCCCCGCAACCAAGGGGGTGGGGGGGCAGGGGGGAGTTCTGTAAATACCGGTGGGCTGGATTGAGGACCCTGGGGGGCCATATCCAGCCCATGGGCCGTAGTTTGAGGACCCCTGCATTACAGTAAGTACAATCTCTCTATTGAAATGATGATTTGCCTGGGTAGTTTTCATTGGAGTTCCCTAAGACGAGGGACTTACTTACTTGGCTAAATCTGTCTCTAAGTGCCTGCACATTTAGTGGCAGAAGGAAAGGAAAACCAAACTAAAATTGAAGGTAGTTTCAGTTAGAGATACTGCATACATGATGATGTCATGCTCAGCAAAAAAAGCTAAGAGAAAGGAGGAGGGGAGGGGGCACTCATTATTAAGGTGCTTGTCTTCTGGATCAGCCGCTACGCATACTGAGGCCCTGCTGGACATCGCTTGCTGATAGGGAGCAGAGAATAAATATTTTTGTTTTCCTTTGCTTTTGCACAGCATTTGCTTTTCCTTTACTAAACTGCCTTTATCTCAACCCCTGAGTTCTTTTTAATCTTGCTTTCTCCCCCTCTGTCCTGTCTGAGGAGAGGGAATGGATCAACCCATCACAATAACTTAGAAGCAAAACCAGGAGTGTGTGGGGAAAATGGAAAGGGTTGCCACTGCACAGAGTTTTAGGCTTATTTTTCCTGGATTTGTCTGAACTCCTTACCCCATGGTAATGTCCTGGTAGTCCTGGCACTGCCAGTGGGGAAGTCTCCAGGCACCAGAGTGCAGCTTGCCAACTTGGGGGGGGGTGAGCAGGTTGGGCTGAATCCACACGTCTCCTCAGCAGGAGCAGGAGGATGGAGCCCTTGGCACTACAGTATTGATTTGGAAATGCTGAGGGACAGCTGCTGCTGTTCAGATAGTGAAATCAGATTTTGGAATAAATGAGATTGCATCAAGAGAGACCCAGCTGGTTTCATCAGGCTTTTCTGAAGAAAATCGGTCTGCAAGGCTCCGAGTTTTGACTTTGCTCGAAAGGCAAAGCTGGTTAACTGTCAACTGCTATTCCCCAGGAGGTTAAATTGCTACTGGAATCCCTGTTGATTTGCCATGGCAAGAGAACAGAGATGCCTGAAAGATCCAGAGATGATCTAACAAACTTTGCAGGGATGCCATAGACTCCCAGGAAGAATAGAGAGATGGCCCACAGCATGAGAGGGATGTGGCTGCTCAGGGAAGGAGCTGCAAGGGGGCAGCACAAGAATCAGAAACTCACTTTCAAAAAGCAATTCTTAATTGTAATCAAGGTTCTGAAGTATCACTGGTACGATTTAGAGCAGGTGGACGTGAAATGGCCTGTGTCACCTTTCCTGGTTAGCACACTTACGTTTGAAGTACCTATACATGTGGGGAGTACCCCCTGAAGGGCTGGGCCGGGGCGGGGTGGGGGGGGGCAACTTGCCTCAGGGCTCGTTCTTGGAGCTGTTTTATCCATCACCACTGTGTGGGGCCATGGAGAGTGTGATGCAGGCAAACAGCATCTCTCTGCTGTGGTGCTTCTGATTTGGAAGGACTGAGAATGAGTTTGTCAGGCACCGAGAAAAAACTAATCTGTTAAACTACTGAAGGTTTGCATGTGTGTGTATATATATTCATATGTATATGTGTGTGTGTACATGTATTCATACATATACACAGGTGAGTTTCTATGCAAGTATCAAATCTAAGTGGGACTGGTGTAGGGGCTACAGTTCCCCTGGCAACTCCCATGCCACTCTGGTAGGAGTAGAGGGGGAAAGGTAAGTGCGTGTCAATGCTGCTGCTCATCCGTCCCCTCCTCCCTTCCTCTCAATGCCACCATTCCTTCCTGGCCACTGCTCATCAGACCCTACTGGGAGCAGATCTGACTTGCTAAACACAGTAACAACACCACCACCACAAACTCCAGGCTTTCTTGCTGGTTTTGTTTTCTGCTATGGCAGTGAGCTGAAACACCAGAGGGAGCCAGCCAGCAGAATCCCACAGGTGGTGGCTGCAAGTTGCTAATTTGACTCACTGGCTCTTAAGAAGCTGTGGTTTAAGACAATTTTATTTTGTGTACAAAGGTGATGTGGTACTTACCTCACTGCCTGCCATGCTGCTCTGCTCCATGGCTGCATGCTCCTTCCTTGTGCTAGTTCTGGAGCTCACCTGGCAACACAAAAAACCGAGTCAGTAACTGCAGCAAAAGGGGGCCATGCTCTTGGGCCAAGTTAATGAGCTGCGCCAAAGCTGTTTGCACAGCAGGCAGATGTGTGCCAGCGCCAAGGCGAAGGGGTGGGTGGCGACAATCAGCCAGCCTGCAGGGCAGGAGGAAGCCCACGACTTCAGCACAGCATGAAGGCAGCAGGACACCATGTTTCTGCTGAGGAATCCTGGCCTCCCCTCGTACCAGAGGGCCAAGATTTGCTCTGAGCTGTAAATTACTTTCCCCTGCAGAGAGGGAAAAGAAATCCAAGAACTAGTAAAAAGTGTTCTAGCAAACTGATTGCTGGGGTTTATGCTTCTAGTCTTTGCTGCCTCACATTTTGTGGACAAAACAAGGACGTATGACACAGAACAGGCAAGCACCATAAGGACTTCAGCAGCTGCTTATCCTTTTAGCGGCAGAAGCAGATGTGTCCTGCGCTCACTTTAATGGAAATGTGAGTAGTCAAAATTAACTACTGAGTTGGGGGGAAGAGGCTTACACTATATACACTTATACTAATTGAACCCATTTTTAAGACTCCAGCGTTGTAAGTCTTAACAATTAGTCGCATCAATACAAGAAAGGGCTAGATGGGGTCTGTCATTATGATTTGTCCTAACTTTGACCTTTATGCTAAGCAACTTAAAAAAGGGAGGTGCACCTTGTAACCAAAGAGTTTTGGATAGGGATTTTGTTTTGAACCTTCTATAAACCATCATTACAAAGACACTTATCTTGCATCTCTTCATCAGGGAAAGCAAAGCTTATTATTTTACTTGGCAAATTACAACTTTTGCTGTTCAAAATTATATCAGCTTGCACTCCTATGTAATTAAAAAAAAAGATTATTTATTTACCCAGAGCTTCATTTTGCTAGCCATTGCAGAAACAAGCATGCCAGGCCTAGGAAAGCACAGCACTAAACAATTCTGGACTTCAACAGAATTGGTACGTAAGATCTTAAAACACAGTGCTTTTCAGGGTCCAAGATTAGAGTTCATTTTCTTGAGGGAAAGGAAAATGAAAACAAAAAGCATAGTTTAACTTCAGCATTAAGGCCTAAGCAGAGTAAAATTTTTGTATTCACACCCATAGTCTAGCCTGACATTGATTTAAGGATTTGGGCAAGTTTTCTGACACCAAAGAACAGGAATGTGTCCCCCACAGCCTACCATCTAGTTTGAATACCAGGTTACAGAGCTGCATGGCGTTACTCTGAAGCTACGTTTAAGTCCCATCTAAGACTTTGCTATACCTAAGCCATAATGTTTTAACATTTGAGGGAAATTGTTACTTACTATTTTACCTGCTTTGCTGCATTTTTCACTCTTCTCTATGTCACGTTAGGTAGCGTGGAAGCATGCACTTTAGCGGTACTCAGAGTTCTTAACATGTGTTCAAAGTTACTGCTAAGTATTTCTGAAATGAAGTAGCAAACACAGTGCAGATGTATGAAAAGTTTTACAAGTAAAGAAAGGTTTCCAGACATTTATTTCTGGAACTGTACACCAGGTATTAAAGTACAACAAATACAAAATGATGCTCAAAAAAACCAGTGTTTATGTACAAATATTAAAACCAATGCAACAATAGCGACTTCCTCTTGAACATCTGATACTAAAACATGATCCGATTGTCACTAGATTATTTGTTATGCACAGGGTACTTACTTTGAACTGAGAATAAGTGGAATCTCTGTTTCATTTGAGGACTACAACCATTCCTATTGTATTTTACAATTAACAGTATCTTCTTTCTTCTTTCAATGAAAAATAGGAATAAAAAAAATAGTAACCTTGTCATTATTTTATAAATTACTGTATTTAGTTTCCCTGTCTGTAGAAAATGTGCTTGTAACGCTGGGCAAATAGTGTCCCCTGTTGGTCAGTTTATCCATTAGTTTACATTCAAAGTTGAAATATTCACTAGACTTTGGTTAAATTAAGTAGTATCACTATGTTCTACTTGATCTGAAGTTTTCCTATATTTTTTGACCCTCAGCTTTAAAAACTAAAACCAGGAAACATTTGCACAATTCATTGACCTAATTGTACACAATTTAGTATTCTTCAAACAGTATTGTACATCCTTCAAGTAAATTCAGCAGTTTGACCATGACAAGAGGAAAACTAAACATTTCAAAACCTACCATGAGAAGATGATGTATGACTAACCAAAATGAAAGTATTGCTATAATCACAGCACCAGTTACACTGCTAAATGAATCAGCTACCCTCTTCAGAGTCCCTGTACATAAAAAGGATACATTTACCAACACTGCAATTGCCCATTATGGATTTTTTGGTTTGTTTCTATGAAAAAAAAGTGTGGCAAAGGACAAAGAATTCATCACGGTTTGTTATAAGAATTGTGCTTCACCACCCAAGAACCAAGGCAAAGTAATTTCTTCATATGGTTGCAATTCAGTTATCTTCATGCTGACTTTCAAAACGCAATTCTTTTAATAAACAGTAACAAGTTCTCCATTTAAATGTTTAAACTGAGAGAAAAATAAGTAAGTCCAGCTTTTAAAAGAAAAGTTCAATAAATAGCTATTTTACATGGATAAAGTCATAGTGGTACAAATTTATGAATGTCACATCAAGCATGCACAAAAATGTTACTATACACAGAAGTAGTCAGAAAATATTGAAATAGATATCTAAAAAGATATGAAGAATTTACATATTTACAAAATCTTGCAAATTATTGCCTCATTTTAACAAGGAGTTAAGGAAAGTAAACGATACCAGCTAGTCAGCCAACAGGCTAAATAAGATCAGCATTTAAAAATCTATTAGACTAGCCGGAATTAATTTTTCTCTCATATCAGTTTCTCAATTTTGGTCAAAAGTCTTTATTAAATAACTAAAGTGTCCATTCAACTTGCTGACAACCCAAACCTCAGACAGGCCTCTGTCTACATTAAGAGCCCAGCAATGCATAGATAAACTGAATATATTACTGCATCAGCTAAAGAGAATGGGCATGTTCATTTAAGTGCAACTGGTATAAGCATTCAGTCATCTTTGTATAATCATTTTCTTTATACAGACCAGCCACTCACTGTAAACCCATAGATGAACTTGAATGTATAACAATGGAGGATTATGGCCAGTATTTTACAAAATTACATAAAATGTGTTGATTCATAAACAAAAGAAACAAGGTACAAAGTTCAGCACAAAACACAGGAACAAGACGCTGACAACTTGGCTAAAAATGTCAGAGTACAACACAGGGCCAAGGCTACCCGTTACTTACTGTGTACTTACTAAAGTTACATATTTCAGATGTGTAAGTTAAGAACTGATTACAAAATCATCTCTACTTTTGTCCACTGTGCTAAACTAATTTGGTTTTAATATGGTAAGTGTGCTATTGCATAAACACTTCAAAGCAATCTTCATTACAATGCTGTAAAGAAAACTCAGTACACTGTATCCAAAACTCAGGATGTCAATGCAGTTCACAGTACGCATAATAAATACCCTCTTCCCTTTCAAATATTAAAGTCACTACTTTCTAATTACTCAGCATAACCTTGAAGCAACTATTACAAATATCAACAACACAAACTTAATCACTTGAATAATGAAAACAAATTAGTGGCAATTAAATTTGTAATACAAACAGTGCAAAGAAAAAGTATGGAGGGAAAGGGGTAATCCTACTGAAGTAAGGTTCAGATTATCATTAAAAACCCTGCAAGCTGTAGGCTGCAACAACACGTTACAAGACAACACTATGTTTGGTTTGACTCTCCCACAAGAATTAGAACAAATGTTTGCAAGACAAACAAACTTCCTGGATGGCTAAATTGCACTCAATGCTGAAAAAAAAAAAAAAAAATACTGAAGTTAAATAGTTGCTTTTATGGGAAACCTTTTTTCTCATCCTTTCCTAGTTGATCAAGGTAGTGAAGTGCCATTTTTGAGCCAATGACTGGCCAAAACAAATAAATGCAATCCACACTAACGAAAAACTTCCAAATGCATACTTCAAGGTTCTACTGTTCCTATATAAACTAGACAGTCCCGCAAAAATGTAACACTTTGAACTGCAGTGCTCCAGACAATTTAAGATACCTTCCACCTGTAGACTGTTTGCTTAGTGGTAAATCCTAAGCTGTGAAGACTGTAGCTTTATACAACATCAGCTGCCTTAGGAAAGTTAAGGTACATGATTACATTACTCTCCAAAGTCGTGGACAAAACCCATCCAAATACAATATAGCCTAAAACGCATCTGTTTAAGCCAGTAAGTAAGTTTAAAGTACACAGACACCTATGGCAGCGTAATTACTTCTGTGTAAGGTAGCCATGGCCTATAATTTTGCAACAGCATTGAAGTGTAGGTCTTCACACTTTACTCATGTTAAGTCCCTTGTGCTAGCTTTCACCAAGATGAACTTGCTGTTTTGTAAACTGAAGTGCTCTAGTTTAGTATCACATGAGAGAAGGTTCCATTTAAAAAAACATCCTTGTATGTTTGTGCAGTTTAAATTAAAGAAACCCATCCCTGCCTTTATAAGGAAAAAAAAAAAAATGCTACATTGAGCAGGGATCAGGATCGGTACCTGTAAACATTGTTATTCCACTGCATCCGTTACGGCAAAAGTAACTTAGACTAAAAAGCCACTCCAATCTGTTGAGAGCTTCTGTGCTGGTTTTGAAATGGTGGCCTCTGTCTACAGGCTTAAAAAAAAAAAAAAAGAAAGAAGCAGAGCTTAAAGCTGCACCACAGAGTTCTCTTAGTCCCAAACTCTGCCAAACCTCCTATGACATTTCCACATTTATGGACTGCAAAAGAAATTACTCTTGATAAATCAAGATATAGTTCTATACATACAAAGACATCACTGATGTCATAAAGTTCAAACTTCCAGTGAAAGACTAAGCAAACCTGATAGCTCCCATCAAGTTTACTACTACTGCATAAAGTACCCACTGTTTGTTTAGTTTCCCACAGTCATTCTGAGTGAAGGGCAGCATGTTGGTGAAGAGTGTGGGTATTGATAAAACCATTCGTCTCGTTTGCAGATAGACTGCTGAAGTCGGCCACTGAAACAGCCATTTTGGCACTGGTAATATGGTGTGTGTGGTTCTCAAAGTCCACACCAAGGCTATTTACAGAGACATCATTCATGAAAGATTCTGGGACAGCAATTCCCATTTTCAATCTCTTTGCAGGTCTTTCTGTCTCCTCACTGCACATGTTCATTGGGTTTAGCTCTGAATGATAAAAGCCAGTCTCAAATAAATTAAAACAATCACTTTCACCATTGCTAGGCAAGTTAAGCAATTCTTCTGTTCCAACAGGCACATGATTAACTGGTGCTCGGGGTAAGCTGTCCATAGGAGGAAAGGTGTCATCCAAGCAGTTCACGTCTGAAGTGTGGCAGACTGTAGCTACACTATTTGTCAATGCTGAAAAAAGAACACAAAGGCAAATGAAGTAACAGTTTGCATAGTGACAACAAAAAGATTTTTTTTTCTCTTGATTTACCTGTCAACTCATTGGCAGTGATAGAGTTCAGAATGCTTAGCTGTTGGTCAGGTATGGTTTCTGTTCGACTGTTAGATGTTAAGGCTGAAGGGTGCACTGCTCCACCAAGGGCTTCTGCTTCATCTACCAAACGATCCATGTAGTCCCTAAAGAATATTACATCCATAATATATTATTTAACTGGAAAACAAGGCCTAAAAATGATGATGGATTTAATTTCAGTTGCCATAGCCACTGCAGCATTACACTGCAATAACAGAAGGGGAAAAAAAAAATAAAAAATCTTCTACATTTACAATTTGCAACAGAAAACCCATTCCAAGAACGTTTTACTTACGTAACTCCTGGATGATGGTTGTATCTCTTCTTTCCAAATCTTGTTTGCTGAGCAAAGTAATCATAACGTTCTGACTTTTTCCACATGTAATAGAAAGCCACACACTCAGCAACTGTTCTGGTTCTTACCTAAAAGAATTGACAGGATTAATGCAAAGACTTATGTTTTGTTGTCTCTGCAGTTCCCGTTCCTGCAATATGATTAGTTTTACTGTTCTAGGATCTGGAACAAACCAATTAAATTAGAAGACTTAAAAGAGATCTACAGTTTCAAGTTAAGTATTATATTTATTCTATTATATGCATTACTGGCTTTTTAAAAATTAGACTGATACTGTAACTACATCTGAAGCATTTATACATATAAATATACGGAACAACTTTTTTTAAACTGTAAGATATACTATAAGATGGAAAAAGCTGAGCAAATCAATGACCTAAGAGAAGTGAAGCAGAAAAGACTTTGGGTACTTATTCCTTTTGGGAAAGTCCAGAATTGTGGAGGCTTTGACAACAGATAATCACAACTGTAAATGCTTAAACAACAAAATAAAATTGTAGTGTTGTTGAGAAGGTATAAAGGACTCAAAAGACTCATTTTGATCTGTTAACTGTTTGTCTCTTTCCCCAAAATGGAGGTTCCTATGTGAAGTCAGATTTCTTGGGAGAGAAAGTCATTACTTCTACCTATATTCTTATAAACTGTATCCATGTTTAGATGCAGAAACATTTCACATCATCATCAGCCCACAGTCCTACTTTACGTTTTACAAATAGAATATAAAACTCTATCCAGACATAGTCTGGCAGTAAACTATACTTGAGCTTAATCAAACTTACAGAAATATCAGAGGCAAATCCAAAATGCCTAGGGTGTAGTAGTAAACCTTGCCAGTTTAGACACAACTATACCAGGCAGGGGAGGAAATGAACAGATGTCCATATGCTAGCATATGAAGTCCCAGTTAACAATTCTTTGCAGTACAATGATAAGGAAACTTCTTTTGTTAAATTTCTCCATGCACTAAATCTTGTCGAGCTGATACTTTCCATACACAAGTGACACCGGCTTGTGTGGGGTCTCAGAACTTTCTCTGAACTTTCTGGCATTTTACCTACTTGGAAAAAACCCCAGTGATTTCTTAGAAAAATTCTGGTCCACAGTGACAGATACATCAACCCACAAACTATGCTGCATGTTGGAAAAAATATTTTTAATTATTTCTTTGCATTTCTGATGAATGACTGTTTATTGGTAAGGTCCATTTAAACTGTGAACCACCCAAACATTATTTAGGACAGGTTAAACCAGGTATTGAGCAGGACTAGCCGACTGTTGTTGAAGAGAAAACACAAACCTAGGAAGCTTACCTGAAACACAGCAAAAACACCAACTCCTAAACAAAAAATACCTTCAAAGTGGTAACAAAGCAAAAGATACACAGAAAATTTTGAAACATCCATATTGTCAACTGTTGCTTTTAAAAATAAAAATAAAAAAATCCCTATTCTTCAGGCACAGAGGAGTCAATCAGAAGCAATCAAGATCAGAACTACTTCCCTAGCCAGAAAATAAGAGTACTTGTAGATGGAAGACTACACTGTCGGAAAACACAAAGAGCTAAGCCTGTTTCTGTGAACATACACCTTCCTGGTGACAAAAATAAACTAATTAAAAACGCATTTCCCCTTCCCACAGACATGGTATAGAAATACTGTACTTCTAGGAAAGGCACACATTTAAACTAAACTATAATATAAATGCATAAATGGAAGTAATGTCAACCTAAATTGATTTCAGAGATAATACACTGACTTATCTTGCAACGCCTAGATTTTCCAATGACATTTGAGGAAAAATTAGCACAAAAATGCCAAGCTGGTTTTACTATGTTGGTTCTTATTTCACCCTTCTGCACGGCTTCTGACAAATGTATTGCTTTTACACATTTTCAGCGTTGTATCATCTACCAATTCTTCTGTTCAACTGTAAAATACTAACCTTGTTTTTCTGTATGAGATGAAAGTCTTTTCCATAAATCAGAAGTGCATGTTCAAAGCTTCTGCATTCTTCCTCTGTCCATGCTGTCATCTCTTCTAGACAATTACAAAAGTAGCATGACAAACTTGATTTCACTCACTAACCTCTTACAAAGAATATTTGTTGCTAATGGACGAATATCCAAATGCATTCTAAAAACCCCAACAGTTCAGTTATTTAGCTCCATGTTCTTTCCTCTACTGTACAGATATCCTACCTGAAACCTAACGTTCTTCTTTATAAAGACTCACAAAAGAGTTTAACTTCTGAAACATTTTATCCTTTAGGGCAAAGGACATTCCAAAGATTTGGTTTATTATGTCTTAAGTTAATTGTCAAAAAACTGAGGTTTGATAACATCATTGAGGTGTAAGTGAGAAATTTTCTGAGTATATCTTCTCACACAGGATACAAAGAACCATCGTTGCTGGAAAAAAGAGTGAAGGACCAGCCTGAGGTGATGGACGGCCCCGCTCTGAGTGAGTGAGCAGTACTTTGATTCAGGCATCACCAACAAGAAGGCCTGACTGAGACCAGCCCTGCTGTGCAAACTGTGAGAACTGTGCTTCGGCATACCTTCTCAGGAACTAAGGAGTCTAGGCTGTGTCTTATCAGGAGCTAACAGTACCAGCCTGAGCTGGGACTGGACAGAATTAAGCCTGCTACAGCTGCACACACACCAAAGCAGGGGTTGACTACAAGTCAGTCACTTTACGCTATAAATATTTGTAGACCCTTGAGACCACTGTGCTCTCCTGTTGAGCAGCAGGCTGCATGGGAGTGACCTCCCCTTGACAGGAGACACCTCTCAAGGTTACCTTCAGGGCTGAAATGCCTCTTACCCAGCATCTGATGGCTGTAACAAGGTACGTGACATTTTGCATTAAGCCTGGAAGTATATTGTGTGCTAGCAACATGTTTACATATCAAGCTATATCTTAATTATTAGAAGGGTAGTAAGTAATAGTGCTTGACCACTACCTAAATAGCCATTAATTACTGTTAAATCATTAAGTCACTGTTTGATGACTATTCAATTACTGCTTAATGACAATGTAATTACAAATTATTCATTACTTATGACTTGATCATTTAATCATTAATAAAACAATTTTGGTTAACCCTGTAGCAATGACTTTTCTTAGTAGTTCAACTGCAATAAAAAGTGGCACAGTGGGCAAGATGGTGGATTCAATCACTGACCACTAACGGAGGCACAGAGTTAACTCTTCACTGAGATTTTCAGACAACTGGGTGCATGAAAAGCAGGATAACTGGAATAAGATAAAAGAACAGTGGAACCTTATCAGAGGAGAACTGAAAGATGGTAAAGAGGAGGTAATAGTAATACACAAGATGTTGAAGAGGTATTTAGGAGCTGCATAGCAGTATAAGGAATGTGAAGAACAGGAAATGAGAATGTTACAAGATGCGGTTGAACAAGGAAAGTGACAAGAAATGCTGTTACCTCTGCAAATAGACTGATTGCTTAAACAGCTGGGGGAGGAAAAAGAAAAATGCAGGAAGGCAGGGGATAAACTAGAACTCATGATAATTCAGACTCCCATTGCGCCCAGATCTTGAAAAAATTATTAACCTAATCATTTCTCCAGAAGACTGGGACAGAAATATCTGGAAGGACCCTAATGAAGGACTTAGTGATGAGAGTTAATTAGAGGAATTAGAATTTAAGGTGGTGAGTATTATTAAAACAGAGGTATGTGCCAGACCTCAGTGGGGCAACTGGAGAAATACCATGACGACTACTCCATGGAACCCACTTCAGCTGGCCAAACTACATTAAAAGTATGGGTGAAAGCCTGGCAAAAGCAGGACTGAGTATCTCCAGCATGTCTCCTTAACTGGAGAAGATTGTGTTACGTTAGATCAGGATGGCTTTTGGGGGCCAGGAGTGTTCTTGAGCAAGGGACCACCCCCTAACACTGAACCACACTCTATTACCTGCCGAGTAGCATATTGAGCTGGAGGCACAGATCCCTGGGACAGAGGGGAGCCCACTGCTATACCAGTAAGATCACTAAGTGAACTTTTTACTGCTGTTACAAAAGCAGCCTGCCTTCAGGCTAGGAATGACAGAGGTGTACACGGTGATCTCTGCCCCTGTAGACCCCAAAGCCATTAAACCACTAATAAGGGGAGCCTCATCTGTTTTAAAATTGTACCTCATTGCAAAAAGGGATACAACAAAACAAAACATGGAACAGAACACTCAGGAGGGTCAGAATGGCCAACCCTGCCTCTGGCCCATCCCAACCTGGGCAGACTGGATGCACTGCACTGTAAATCACAGTCGAGAAATGGGGTGGGATGAACTGACACTAGCAGGGTGATCCTGAGCTGACACAGACAGCAGACGGATCTGTCAAGTAAGACAGACCCCCTAGAACCCCCGATACTTTCGCCGATCTCATAAAACCCCTGGTGAGGCAGGGGATCCCCAGAAAAGGCAAAATGAACTGTGGGGGAAAGCCTTAGCGCTAGGCGTACCTCGGGTAGCCATACAGGGCCAACCCACTGGGACTACACTTAGTCTGTTCCAGGCTTTTGAAAAACAAGGGGTATCAGGGAATCCAGAACCAACTAAACAACCACCTGCTCCTAAAGATCCCATGAATAATCCTTTCAGACTTCTTAAGGAGGAACTGCATTTTTTTTTTTTTTTTAAGATAAAACCTGCAGTTTCTAAAACTAAAGTTTAGCTTTACAAACAACAAAAAAATCACTAAAAAAGAGTAAGACTTTTAAAACAAAGTAGCTCAAACTATTTGAATAGGTCTGTTTTGTCTCAAGTATTGTTGCTTTGCTATCTTGATATTGGCTTTGGGTCTATATATAATTAAGAAGGGATATTTCAGGCATCTTACGTTCATAATGGTGACCCATAAAATTTCTGTTCAGCTGACATTTAAAGCCAATGGGGGGAAGAACTCACATTTCAAAACATTGAAATGTTTCAAAACATTTCTGGAAGCATACACTGGAACCAAGACCTTTCTGCTCCCAGATGAAGGTAATAATAATTTCATTGCAAGGCCATTTTCTTTCTTTCTCACCCCATTAATTTTGCACTCCTTACTACAGAGTTCTCAAGCTTCAAAGAGACAAAAATATCCCCATGTAAAGTCTCACTGTTAAGGAATTATCTTGGGAGTGGTGGATTTTAATTCTCATCTTGAGAACAGCAGTGAACTTCAGAGGGTAGAGCAGATCACAGCATAATGGTTATTCTAAGAGATAGGCACTGACAGTATTGTCATCCTTTACAATTTTTAATGAGTGTATAAGTCTCATCTGCCTTGGGGCAGTGTGAGTACTAGTCCTTAGGACAGAATTTTGGACTCTGAACCACAAATGGGCAGATGTATTTTTCACTCCTGAAACAGGAACCTAAATCCTAGAGCAGTGTGGGATTTAGGATACAACTTTGCAACTGATACTTCCTTGTTTGTTTAGGTCTACACAATCTCTTCTTTCTGAACACTGCCCTTACTGATCCCTTCAGCTTTACTTTAGATACTTAGCTTTCACAGCACCTAACCTGTAAACACCAAAGTTCCCTGTGGATCCAGTTCTGAGCAGCAATTATGTCAGAATATAAATTTATACCAGGGCTCATACTCCAGTTCTGCTTTATGCAACATATATGCTAAAATACAGGACAAAGAACTGTCTTTGCTAAATGATAAAAACTCTGATTTTCATGGAAGCTCGTTTCCCACTGTCAACTCAAGCAAAGCTCTCCGTGCTCTGCTGAAGACCTACGGACCATACAGTAGAACCTGTTTAGGGTTGGCACAGCAGGTTAGCACAGTGAGGAAGAGAGTGGGGCTTATTTATGTAGCCAGATACGTTGTCCTGATTTTGGTATAAATTTCATCAGATAATAATTGATCATTATCTCAAAAAGATACTGGGTAAGAACTGCCTTATGGGAGCAAAATCACCACTCCCTCACCCCTCTCTTCAGTCTGTGGCATTGTTAAAAGCAATGGAGAAAATAAGGGAATGTGAAAAGCTGATCCTTAACCTTTATGCAAGTTGTAAACTTCTCTACCAGGAACTGCCAAGTGGCCAACAGTCAGATTATACCTAATCTGTGCTAATGACATAATAGAAAGGGATGTGCTCATCAATCTGATTCTTACTGAAGGTTTTCCTGCACAACTTTTTTTTTTTTTTTCCAAAGACACATTTCTGAAAAACTGGGTATGCTTTCTTACCCTGAGATGCCTTTCCATTTGAGCAGTATCTCTCAATTGCTTCTTTAACATTATGGTTACTTTTAAGAAGTTCATACAGCGCCTGTAAAATAGAAAAAGTCTTTAGAAAGAGTCAAAGTTTGCAAATATCCAATCTAGATCTCTAAAACTAGTCTTTTAGTGAGCATATCTAATGTAAAAAAAGATAATTTATCTTTAAACATGATGAAAATTTTAAAATAGCAACCAAAAGCAAAACCACCCAAAAGTTGAGGCAATGTTTCATTAAGATAATGCAAAACATTATATGCAATTATTAAAAAAGCTGTCAACAGCACGGCAATCAGAAACATTACAGACCACAACACTGCCGACATTAAAATACTTGTAATTTTATGCATGTGCTTAAAATTAGAAATGAGATCCTGACTCCCATAACATCTAATTTAAAAAAATAAAGAAATTGAGTATTGCTGTCTTTATAGCACAAGGCAGAGAAAGAGAACGTGTTAATTACAAAGCAATGTGTCACAAATGGAATGGGGTACAACACATACTTGTTCATTGTCCCTTGTATGTAGTCCTTCAGGATTTCTGCCAATCATTTTTTCATTTCCTGTTCTTAAGGAGGTTTCAAAAAGATATTCTTTAACTTTACTTTCTGAGATCACATCAGGTTTCCAAAGTAAATGGTCTTCATTTTCATAGGCTGTTAAAACAGAAATCCATTAGTCCCAGGTGTGACATTTTTAAGGCCATAACATTAAAAGCTATTTCACAAAGACAAAGAACAGGAACACAGAAGTAATCAAATTGTGCCACTTTTAAATTGCAGCTCACTTTTTCCCAAAAAGCCTCAGTTAAGAGACAGACTCTGCAGTGTGACATGGCAAAAAGATTCAGGTTCCATGAAGATAAGGAACTGAATTCTTGAGATTAAGAGTCTTTACAGAGGAGCAGCTTGCTGACAGCTGGATGATTCAAGTCAAAGTACACACAGGTATTCATCATTTTCATTAAAGCAAACTAGCAAAACCATTCACAGTTTTATTAATATGTTTTCAAAAAATAAACTATAGTTTACAGTAAAAGAGCTCAGGATATTACTTTAATAATATTTTAT
>NW_010336193.1:0-4205 GCF_000700745.2 Antrostomus carolinensis | reverse complement strand
TTCCAGCACATCATCTCCCAGCCTGTATTAAGTTGCCACAGCGTTGCCACAGTGGTTTTCCTTTACAGCCAAATAAAAGATTTGGAAGCTCATTGTTTATTTTATTCTTCCTGATTTTCTTTGCACACATTCAGGGACTCTGTGTGTGCGCTTTCATTGAGTTTTTTTTTTTTGCCATTGTGTCACAGAACATTGTTGATGTCTCCCAGGCTGTTGTGATCCATAAAACACAGGTTGAGAAACAATGACCTAGCAGACCTGAGGGATTTAGTTTTCTCTGTTTCTGTGGTGCTGGGCAGCCCCAAAGGGCATGAGACTGGATGTGCTGTTTGCATTATCCAAGACATATGATGGGACCATCCACAATTTTTTGGCTGTCTCAGCTCCACAAAGTGTTGTTGCTGCACAGAGTGGAAGCAGTGGTGGCGTGTAGTGGCAGCAGATAACTTGTCTTACCTGGCTGTTCCCAAAATATTTGCAGGCTTTGGTCCTGCTGGAGGCATTTGTGATGAATTTCCTTCACACCAACTCCTTTACCCAAATATTATCATAGAATCATAGAATGGTTTGGATTGGAAGGGGCCTTAAAGATCATCCAGTTCCAACCCCCCTGCCAGCAGCAGGGACACCTTCCACTAGACCACGTTGCTCAAAGCCTCATCCAACCTGGCCTTCAACACTTCCAGGGAGGAGCAGCCACAACTTCCTTGGGCAACCTGTTCCAGTGTCTCACCACCCTCACAGTGAAGAACTTCTTCCTAATATCTCATCTAAACCTCCCCTCTTTCAGCTTAAACCCATTTCCCCTTGTTTTGTCATTAATTGCCCTTAGGAAAAGTCCTTCCCCAGCCTTCCTGGAGCCCCTTCAGGTACTGGGAGGCCACTATGAGATTATCCAGATTTATATATATATATAAAAGAGAAATTGTGCTGCTGTCTTTCAGTTGAAACCCTTTTGATGGTTTCACTGTGAAAGGGTTAACATCTCTCTGTTGTTTTATTCTCTTTTATTCTAGTTGCTTTTATTTTGTGTTGCACCCAGGGCAGATGCCTTGACGTGCTGCCTCTCAGCCTCCCTTTCTGCTCTGTTCTGCAAGCCAAAAATTCCTCCCAAGTAATTTAAAAAAACATAAAAGCATTTTGCTCTCCCTTCACCCTCGGTGCTATCATGCTGACACCCAGGTTAATAAGTTGACAATGAAGCTGGGGTTGAACTTGTAGGTTAAGACACCTAAGCTTCAGTGTCTCCAGGTGATCTGAGTGTCTCAGCTTCTGTTATAGCCAAATGAGATGTAGACAAATCAGGGGAACCCAGAACATGATTTAGCTCACCCTGTGGGCTACATTTTCTGCTCGTAATTTATACAGCACATCTGAGTCTTCCCAGGAACTGGAACTTGCTCATCCACACTATGAAATTGTTAGCACGTTCCCTGGCATGATTTTGACCTGGGCTGGTAACACTTCTCCAGACACTGTTCAGACACAATTTGGACATTAGCCTGGGCCAGGAACCATGCCAAATATGCAGTTTGGATCCAACCACCTTCTTTTGAAGGGTGAGAGTGTGATAGTGTGGACATACGCGTTATCTACATCTTGGTCTCATTATCTTATTATTAGGAAGAAGTTCTTCACTGAGAAGGTGGTCAGACAGTGTCCCAGGTTGCCCAAGGAAGCTGTGGCTGCTCCTCCCTGGAAGTGTTGAAGGCCAGGCTGGATGAGGCTTTGAGCAACCTGGTCTAGTGGAAGGTGTCCCTGCTGCTGGCAGGGGGGTTGGAACTGGATGAGCTTTAAGGTCCCTTCCAACCCAAACCATTCTATGAGTCTATGACTGGGGAGGGAGGGGAAAATTGCTTCTCCCTAGGAGAATCATCTCCATCTAGTTAGTTGCACCAGGGGAGGTTTAGATTGGATCTGAGGAAAAACTTCTTCACTCAAAGGGTGGTCAAGCACTGGAACAGGCTGCCCAGGGAGGTGGTGGAGTCACCTTCCCTGATGGGATTTAACAGACGGGCAGACAAGGTGCTCCGGGACATGGGTTAGAGGTGGAATTGGCAGTGTTGGGTTCATGGTTGGACTTGATGATCTGAAAGGTCTTTTCCAACCACCACAATTCTGTGATCCTGTGATTTACTTGCAGGCCATTCTGCAAGAGCCTCGAGTTGACTAGCAAATTCAATCCTCCGTTTGCAGAGCACAGGGATGCTTGTGTGTGTGATTGTAACCCCGTGAACTCATGTCAACATGCTGGTTTGGAGATGAGGATTATGTCCCATTTCAGTGACTAGTTCAAGTCACTAAAACAACCTGTCTGTCACAGCGGAGAGGGGCCTCGTTAGGTTAAGCAGCAGAGCCTCTGTAGTTTGGCGCCGAGGTCCTGGGCTCTCCCCTTCGTGTCAGGCTGTGTTATTTGTGTGTGTGCACTCATGGATTAATTGTAAACTGATCTCAGAAGCAGGGACCGAACCCTCTGCATTGCCAGCAGTAACCTTATGTCATACAGTCCCTGGGGAGACATTGTTCACCTTTGGGAAAGGCACAGAAAAGGGGGGGGAAGAAAAAAAAGGGGAAAAAAAAAGAGTTCCTGGTTGTGGATAGAGAAGGTGCAGCAGCACCTTGAAAAGGGGAATCCAGTCCAACTGGTTGGGTTGCTGTAATCAGATGCAAGGGGAGGAACTGTGGAGAAAAGCAGCCAAATGTAAGATGGGGACATGCTTGTTAATACTGGAAAAGAGACAAATGATGCCTCCTTAACTACTTGGCTGCTGCTGAATGCGATGGAGAAGAAGCTGTGTGTTCCCATGCTCCTGACTGTGTGGTGCTGATCTAAATGGAGTGGCCCTTGCAGAGCTGAGGATGCAGGAAGGAATTGCTTCGTCACAAAACCCGTGGCAGAATGGGAAGAGTTAAATAGGAGCAAATATTCCGTCTCCTGGAAAGAGAAGCTAGATTTGGTTTGATTCTTTCACTCAATCTCTTGGTGTGGAAGAGACTAAGCCAGTTTCTCCCTTGTCTCTGGAACTTCAATGGGAGAAATGTATCTTTGCAAATGGGTGGTTGCAGATTGTTTTAATGAGAAGAGGATGTAGCTGTGATCATGAATGGGGAGCTTGTGCAGCAGAAGCTTTTCCCCCTCACCACGTGATAGAAAAAGCCTTTTATATCAAGCAGAGGGTGAGAAGGGGACAGGCAGAACCTCCTCTGCCCCCTTTAATACACCTATATCTGCTTTTATTCTTGGAGGACGTCTTTTTAAGCCCCAAATCCAAAGGTCCAGCTTCAGTTTTTCCTTAGTACTCTGCTAAACCTCATTAGAGGTGAAGGTTATATGCAAAACAGGGATGGGAGGGAAAGGGTGTATTCCTTAATTCACTGTTTGTGTCTGAAAAGGTGTGGGCATTTGGGTTCTTTCTTCTGTTGGGCTTTCTGTCTTGCAGAGATCTTGCAGAGGTGTTTGCAAGAAGAGCTATTTACTTCTTAAGAGTTTATTTTCCAGTACTGGAATTAAATACATCCAAGTAAAAATAAATAAAGCAACAAAAGGTTCTTTAAAATAATCTGAAAAGAAATTACTTCTCAATTACCTTTCATCTGCACACAATTATTCTGAGAGTCCTCCACTTGACTATAGATTTTTTTGGGAGGGAAGCAGAGGGAAAAAAAAAGATCTGAATTTCTAGTCTGTTTTGGTCTGAGAGGGGAAGGAAGGGACATTGGACATGAAACTATTTACCCACAATAATTTAAAAAAAAAAATATTTGAAGAACTGCATTTTTTTTCTTATTGTTTTTCATTTTGGGGGGTCACGTTTCAATAAGGACTTCAAACACCCCCGAGGTTAAATACAAAAATGAATGTGCTCTGATTTGACCTGTGGAGAACAAGTTGTCAGCTGTGGAAAGCTGGTTTCAGGAAACAGTCCTGTGAAAGCAGGGTGTGTGTTTTGAGGATGGCCAACGCCTGAGAAAGAAAGAAAGAAAGAAACAGGGAAAAGCAGCGTTCTCCAAACAGGGGAATTCCCCAAACAGCTCAGTTTTCCCTTTGAAAAGAAGATGAGTTTGGGTGGAGGCTGTTCTTGTTGTGCTAAGAAGCAGGATGAAGTGCAACTTCTCCAAAATCCGTATTTCACCTCTGGAAAGCCATCTGGAACCATGCTGGTCTGCTCCCACCAGGGCTCCGGGGAGATCTTATAGCAGCCTTC
>NW_010336192.1:35061-43728 GCF_000700745.2 Antrostomus carolinensis | reverse complement strand
TGCCCAGTCCTGCCGGGGGATCCAAAACCAGCCCCCGGGCTCCTGCTCCCAGCAGAGCGTGAGGTCTCCCTGTATCTGGTGGAGCTGGAGGTGGTTGGCAGTAGATGGGCTCCTGTGCTGGCCCTCCTTGAAAGCACAGCATTTTGGGTTCCAAAAGTAATTTTCTGGATACATGTTCAGAGGCCTGTTTGAAAGAATTGAAAACAATGTCCGACGTCTCACAATTCCCACCGACCCAGCTGCTCAGCACCTTTTCTGGGGCGGTTTCCCATGCAGGGAGGTGGGGACCTGCCTTCGAGCACCCATTTTTAAGGAAGGCAGGTGGTATTTCACGTCGGGGAGCGGCAGCGTTGTGTCGCTCTTGTTTTTCCCACTCAAGACGAGGTTGTCCCTCTGCTCACATTCTGCGCATCTCAGATCTCTGCAGAGTTACTGCTGCCCGTAACTGCAGTATCCTGATACTTCATCACCACCTCAGCCACCGCTTAACGTCATGACACATCTTACCGTGTTGTGACACGGCTTCATCATGCGAAGATGTTGCATCAACTGTTACAGTTTTGTATCTCTGGAATATTTATGCGTTCCCCATTGCCACAGAGATGCCTATTCATAAATAAAATAAATGCAGCATGAGTACTATTGACATCCTGCAAACATGGCTTGTGAGAGCCTCATTAAAATCAGAGCTGTCCAGTAAGCCCTGCTGCCTCCTGGCAAGCTGGCCTATTTCATTTCTTCCTTAATTCCCTGTCCAGGATGGTTCACTATTCCAGCCTATCGCTTTATATCATTCTGTGAACTCAGCTCCGTCTGCTGCTTTTTCCAGACTGGTCCACTTTGCTCTTTCAGCTGTATTCTCCACACAGCTCTTTGCCCAGTTCCATTACTTGCTGCTAATTAATACCTGGTTTTTTGCTATCTAAAAAAGATAGCACTTTGGTTAGACACGCATGCACGTATACCAACATTAACTCTTCCCTTTCTGAAGAATAAATGACACGAAATCCAGATGCTGAAATATCAGTTCAAAATTCCCATTGAGTTGAGTGAGATGTGGGATTTCACCTCTGGTACCCAGAGTTATGTACCTTTAATATTCACGTGTCAAACAGATGGGAGCCCGTTACTCTAGATCAGCCTTCCTATGTCAGACTCACCCATTTCCCTAATTCAGATTCCCCCATTACCCTAATTCAGCCTTTATGTTTAATCCTGTAATTCTAATGAGATACCTATACCTATTTCATTTGTACTAACCAAGGGCTTTTCTGAGCCAAATCCTTGCCACTGCAACATATGCAAAACTGGATTATATTTCTTTCTTTTTCAAGTTTTTCTACAACCTCGGAAGAATTAACAAGTTTGGTCTTGCTATTTTGAGACTTATTTCAAACACTTCAAGTTCCCGTTTATGAGAATTAGCTCCTTGGTGTTTTCAGACATTTTTTTTCAGACAAGCAGCTTCCAAGTGGTAGCTGCTCTATGTCCAAATTTTTCTCACGCACAAATAACGTGGAACTTGGAACACTATCTGGAATTCAGTAAGGGAAGATTTTGTTCCAGAAGCTCAAAGAAGCTCTCTGTGAAGATCTCCAAAGACCTTGAAGGTCATGAGAAGAAATCATCCACTTCTAAGGCTTAGTGCCACATCATGGTGAGCTAGCACATCAAAAACCTGAGTTTGGGAATTGGAAGTTGGAAATAAAGAGTGTTTTCAGTCTCAGGCTGGGGAGAGACAAGCTATGACATGTACTGTTCCCGTCCTACATTTGGAGGAGCTCTTTGCAGTAGCTTTTTGATAATGCTGGAAGAAGACAGATGTCCTGCAGGAGCCTGATGATCAGTCTGTGAGTAGACACCTCCATTTGCAGAGTAAGAAGGGTGTATTTATGAGGAACTGATGGACTGCATGTAGGCAGTCCTAATGCCTAAAGCCAAACCGTTCTTCGTGTTACACCACAGAAACTAGCACAGCACAGCTGAAAAGTTACAGGGGAGCATAGGACTCCTTTCGAGTCTTTAGTGTTTTTCCGAGCCTCTAAGAGTTATTCATAACTAAGAATCAATCATTTTAAAATACTCTTTCCAAAAGATATATGATGTTGTTGATGCACCAGCAGGAGCCAGGCAGCATTTTGGACAGTTACGTCTGCATAAAGATCACTCTGTCCTTATTTGCTATGCCAATGCTGATTTCATGGTTTGTTGCAGGAAAAAGATTGAGAGCTTCTGTTCCCACTGTTTGATACATAAGGACAGTGGAACAGTCACTGAAAATGAAAGTTTACGAATTCTCTACCAATGAAAGAAAACATTTTATCAAACCGCACAATTTTAGGTGAGGGTATGGCATTGCCACAATAGATAACTGAGGTCAAGTAGTTTCCAAGTTACAAAAGAAAGCGGTGTTTTTTATGAGCAGCAAGAACATTCACAACCGTAATCAATTAGCTAAAACAAACATGTACAAAAAAAATACAAAACCCCAGGTTCTAGATCATCACTCAATCTGAGAATAAACAAGTGAGATATTAGGCAGATTACTACACATCTTCACTGGCAGTTCCTTGAGCTTTTATTTGCGACATCTGATTCTAGCAACTACTGAAACAGATTAAAGAACCAAAGAGAATACGGGGTCTAATCCCTAAATGATACACCTATGTTTGTTTTGAACTGAGAAGAAATTGCAAATTAATGTGTTGTTTCAAACTGTGTGGTCACTTGTATCTGCTGGAAAATACCTACCATGGAGACATGCTCTTTCAGTTATGTTTGTTGGTGCATGTGACTTGGTTTTCTACAGCTGAGACACTAGTATTAACCCCCTTTACATCCACCAAAACATTTATTCATACAGCAGATTGTCATTTTACAAACTTGGCTCTTTGATGGCTAAGAAATCATTCATCTCTGTTTTGGGACAGTAACAGTCACACTTCCACTGTGACACTGTGTGAGGCCAGATTGCCTCAGGATATGAACACGTGGACGAGTCGCTGCAGGGTGAGTTAGGGTGTGAATTTGCAACAGTCAGCTCCTGCTGTGGAGGAGCATAAAATGAGGGTTAAGACTACCTTGAATTACTTCACTTTTGTCCCTGAGTAGAGATGTGCACACAAGCTGTTACCGTGGAGTGGGTAGCATACTTTAAATTCACAGTATCACTTTCACCTGTAATCAGGGCCAATATGAGGTTTTTCCATCCCATTGAAGTGTCTGCCTACCACGTTTCACTTGAGGCTGCTGGCAAAGGCTATGAATAACCTGCTTTCATTCCTTCTGCTGCAGGACAGGGCAAATAGCCTGGGATGTCAACCCGTTGAAGCTGTCAAGCAAAGCCATGGTAGGCTGAGATTATGCTGTACCCAATGACCTGCCTGCCCCTGTGCACGGGGCAACAGAACAGCTCTACCACCAACAATCTTGGTCCACATCCTGCACTCTGCAGCCTCTTGTTGGTGGGATTGTCAACATGGTTGGCTAAAGGGCAGGTGTATTTCTACCCTGTACAGCCTGCTGCCTCCTCTGTCCTGTGGTTGTTTGGCCATCCATAGAATCATAGAATATTGTGAGTCAGAAGGGACCCACCAGGTCCAGCTGGTCCTGCCGGCTATGGCTTGTCTTGGGTCTGCACCCAGATGTACAACAGCGTTGTTAGGGAGCAGATGAGTTTCTCTATAATTTCTACCCGTGGTTACAATAAGTGAAAAACAACAACAGAGAAGTGAAAAGAACTAATATTAACAGGGCTTTTTTCCCATATATTTGACTGCACTACTCATACCTACCTTAACGTAGAAAACAGAGATGTGCATGTTAGCACTCTTAAAAATGCAGCCTGTGAAGATCACTCTTACAGGGCACAGGGTTGCTGCTTATCAAATCCAGTTAGTCATTACTGAGGTTTTCACTGTGATTATGAAGGGTAACAGGGCTACACAACTTCTGCCACTCCACTAAACTGGTGCTGTGTGCTTCATGCTCCCATACATTTCCACCAACTCAAGGCTTGCTCTAGTGTCCTTAGGAGATTTGTCTCCTACTGGCCTCGGTTCTGTAGTTTCATCCAGTGGCTGAAGTTTTGTAACTTAGACACTAATTAGTCCTCAGCGTGGACTGATACAGCCAAGAAGTCACAGGTGGCCATAGGGTGTTTTATCCTTCCCTTCTCCTGAGGCTGTCACCAAGAAGAGACGAGCAAAACTGGAAGAGCAGTTGTGCCGAGTGAATGAATGGAGATGGTTTTAAAGGCACCTAAGGAACTTAAGTGCTGTATGCCACCACCACGTGTATTTCTGCAGCGTTTTAAGCAGCCCTCCTCATTCCCAGCCCTTCTTCCCCAACCGCCTGCCGCATTGTGCTGGCACAGCTGTTTCCTTGGCTGTGTGTGGCCCAGGGGTGGGAAGAAGCAGGTGGAGGGGTGGGAGAGCGGCTTACACCGACTTCAGCATCTCTGCCGCCGCAGGTCTGCCGAAGGTGCTCGGGAGGCAAGAGCCTCCAGTTTTCAGCTCACACCCGAGTCATTCCCGTGTTTTTTCCTGTATGTTTGGTAGGCGATAACTGTCGTATTCCAGATGCCATTGTATGGTGATTGTTGGTAAATGTTGGCTTATTCAGTTTTCATTATAAACATAACATAAACTGGAAGCATTGAAAAACAGCAACAGCAGCAATTATGCATGTGATCACCACAGAGAGTTTGAAAATCATGCTTCAATGAAGCCTAAGTAGAGAGAAAGCAAATTCTTCCACATGAATGTGATTTGCTTTTGCTTTTACTAAGTGATGGCAATTATAAGTGTCATTAAAATATATTATTTTGATATTTTTCACATGATTTTGTGACAGGAAGGGTTCCGCATTATAAACATCTTCTGTAATCTTAAAAACACTACCATACCCTAACTACTAATGTTCTGGAAAAATCCCAGAAAATAGGAACCTGTCTCTCAAATTGTTAAAAAATTTCCTGAGAAGCTTCCAAATCCAATCCTTGTCATCTACAGAAAAACAAAAATCAAGAAGAAATTAATTAATAAAAGTTCTTCTTAATATTTGATCCAGAGAAAGTGCTTAAGGGGCTTTCAGAAGACCAAGATTCTCACACAGCTGATGATTCAATGGAATCAAAGTATGTTTTTTTCCCCTTTCTTTACAAACATCTGGTAGAAAATGTGCTTTCACAAGATGCTGAAAGGCTCTCCTAAGTTCCCCCAAATTTTTCCTAATAGTTTCTCTAAGTATCTCTGGAGCTTCAGTAACCCAGGAAATTTTAATAATATTAAATAGCACAAATTTTCACATTTTTCATTATTTCCTCAAAACTGGGCCTTATTTTAACAAGCAGTTCAAAAAGCACCCTTCAATTTAGCCCCTAGGTAGTTCAGCCTACTGTTTTATATGTATTTCTCAGTAGAGTTCTTGGTGACTTCTGGTAAAATTACATTATTTTAAAGGAGTCTTTGTGATTATCTCCCTTCACAAATGTCAGAAAAATGAAAGGAAAAAAAGCATCACCATCTTCAGAAAAGTAGAGAAAAGGCAAAGTCAGAATTTATGATTTTTCACACCCCTGATGATAGCTGTGGATGGGTCAGAGTGCTGCCACTGATGTGCCCTTTGAGTTGATGACGTGGGCTGCCTTCAGTGGTCTAAATGAGATACCCAGGAGCTCCCCAGATTGCAGTTGTGCTACAGTTCAGGTTTACTGGTTTCAATGTACATTTGTATTATTTTCTGGATTTGGTCTAGGTCTATATTAGTCTGGGGCTTAAGCATAAGCGTAAATTCCAATCCTTCATAAAGCCTAAACATCAGCTCACTGGTGTGACGCTCATCTTGAAACAAGCCGGATGGCTTCTGCCATAGCAACACGCAGAAATTGGGCAAGAACTGCGTACTCAGCAGTAGGATAAAGTATTTGGGGAAGAAAAGCCTCCAAAAAGTCATTTACATACCTGTTTATCTTATCTAGACCTCTGTCCTTCCTGATTGTAATCCAGACGTTCCTCCATGGCTCAGTCTGGTTCCCTTGAACAAGTAACTTCCTCCCTGTGAAGGCTCCTTTTTAAGCCTGCCAAGTTTACTTGATCTCCTGTTTCAGCCAGCCCTTTCCTTTCTTGCTTCCAGCCACCTGCAAGTTAGCTGGAGAGGAGGAAGTGTCTTTAAAATTAATTGTTCTGATTTGTCTTTGTTAATTGGGATGGCATAGGCTTACAACCCTAGTTATGAGGATATTAAATTGGAATTAATGAGAATTTGTTACAAGAATGCATGTTGTTTGTTAGAAAATAAGTTGTTCAGCTCAAAGGCCCTATGATAGCTAGGGTTATTCATAATAGGGTTATAGGAGGGACAAGGAGGAGGAGGAAGCCATCTACTCAGTATCTTAGGATTCTGTAGAGCAAAAAGTAGGGGGATTAACAGGAAGAGCTGCAAGTCTCAGTGCATGATCAAAACTGCAAGTTAATTGGCATAGCAGCACTTGTTCAAGTAATGTACCTGACTAGAATATTAATATGGAAGAGTATAACTTTTTCTGAAAGAGTAGGGAGGGCAAAAGAGAAGTAGTGTTTTCTGGTGTATTAAGAATTGTTCTAAGGTCCCAGGTGAGAAAGAAGAAAGATGGATTGTAAGCCTGTGGGTGAAAGTAACATGAAGAAAATGAGGGCACTGTCACAGCATGGGATTTTGTGTGCCACTGAACCAGGAAGATTATGTGAATGATGCTTTTGTAAACTGGTAAGAGTTGTGTGAAAGCACTGGACTTGGTGAAATGCAGAAATTTAACTGGTCTGGATATCTGTTAGGAAACAAAAAAAATAGGAGACAAACCAGCAAGTTCTAGAAATGTGTTGGAAATAGTTTCATAGAATTGTGGGGGGAAAAAAAGAATAAAAAAAACCAAAAAACAAAAAGGAAGCTCTTATAGATTTTATTTAAGCCAACCTTTGGGGACTGATTGAGAATGTGGGAGTGTAAATCAGCTTGGGTAAGACTGACCGTAAAATGTCAGAGTTCCTAGACCTTCAGCAGGGAAAGCAAAACAAAACCAATGGACATCAAGAAGTCATTATGCAATAAATACAGAGGATTGGAAAGATTTTTCTGAGAAACAAGTCTGAGATATGGAATAGATTTGACAATTCCTTTAAAAACTTACAGTAAAGACAGAAGCATAAACTCTTCCAATGCAGAAGCACATTAAGAAATGAATGTAGCTATGAGTGTTTAAATGACTTAAAACACAAGAAGAGAGTATAGGAAGTTGGAAACTAGGTCAGATTGGAAAAAAAAAAAAAAAAGAGTATAAAAACATGGGGATAAATTAAAAGGGCTGAGACAAAAAATGAAATAAAACTAATGAGAAATATAAAGCATAGCAGGAGGGTATTCTACAGGTGTTGTAGTAGGAACAAGGACATCAAAGGAGAAAATTTACTTCTGAAAAGAAAGAGTAAAATACTGGTACTAAAAAAGCCAATTTTTTTAAAATTTCCATCTTAACAACAAAAAACCCATGATCAGACAAAAAAGGTAATTAAGACAAAAGATAAAGGGGTAAGAATTGAGAATACAGTTGGGAAGGAAAAAAATCTTGGATACCTAAACAACATGAGATGTATTAAAATGGGTTGCATCTGGTGAAATTCAGCCTGGATTTTGTCTGGAGATCTAGCCGTGGCAGTTGCAGCATTATTACTGGTTATTTCTGAAAGCACATGAAGGATGGTTGAGGTTCCAGATTGCTGAAATGGGGAAAAAAAGTGAGAGAGGAGAAACTCTCAAAAGATCAGTCATTTTAACTTCAGTCATGGAACAATTAATTAAACTATCTGCAGGCTTCTAAAGGACAACAGAGAGGTAAGTAGCAGCCAACATGAATTTGTCAGGAGCAAATCATGTCAAACCAATCTAATTTTCTTCCATGACAGAGTAACAGGCATCAAGAACAGGAAGAAGCAGTAGACATCATACATCTTTGACTTCAGTGGGTTTTTGTCTCTTTGCCTTCTAATTCTCATGTGCAAGGGAGAGAAACATGGCTGCATTAAAATACTAAACAACAAAAACGTATTTGGAGAACATAGGTGTCAGAGGTTCATCACTATAGTAGAGACACATATTAAATGGGGTTCCACAATGGTCTTTTCTGGTCCAGTACTATGGAGCAGTTTTAGTAATGACTTAGACAATAGGATAGAAAATGTTTCTTGAATCTGAAGATAGGAGCTGCAGTCATGTTCAAGGACAGGGCAATAAATCAAAATTTTGTTGAAAAACTAGAAAAATTCTGAAAACCAGGTTGAAATTCAAGTAGGATAACTGCATTATTTCACTCCCAGGAGGCAGCAATCGGCTACACAGGGTAAGGACAGACTTTGTACCGCAGAAAGAAATACTAGAGTTGTGGTAAACCAAAGATTAACAGGACTCAAAAACATCACAATATTGCAAAAAGAGGTGGATGTTATTCAGGGATATATATTTGGGACTGTCATCCTGAAAACTTGCAAAGTAATCCTCCTGCTTTACCTGGTGCTGATAAGGCCTCTTCTGGTACACTCTACATAGGCTTGTGCTCCACATTTGATAACATAGAATTATAGAATCACAGGTTGGTTTGGGTTGGAAGGGACCTTAAAGCTCATCCAGTTCCAA
>NW_010336192.1:26857-34858 GCF_000700745.2 Antrostomus carolinensis | reverse complement strand
TTGTTCTGTCACTCCCTGCCCTTGGCCAAAGTCCCTCCCCAGCTTTCTTGTAGCCCCTTCAGGTACTGAAAGGTGCAATAAGGTCTCCCCAGAGCCTTCTCTTCTCCAGGCTGAACAGCCCCAACTCACTCAGCCTGTCCTCATAGGAGAGCTGCTCCAGCCCTCGCATCATCCTCGTGGCCTCCTCTGGACTCGCTCCAGTAGGTCCATGTCCTGCTGTTGGTGGCCCCAGACTGGACACAGCACTGCAGGTGGGGTCTCACCAGAGTGGAGTACAGGGGGAGAATCACCTCCCTTGACCTGCTGCCCACGCTGCTCTTGATGCAGCCCAGGATATGTTTGGCAATCTAGAGAGAGTAAAGAGACAAGTGGTGAGAATGAGGACTAGAAAACTTCATCTGTGAAGGAAGAGTGAAGGAAATGGGGTTGCATAGTCTGTGTAGAGGAAGACAGAGCATGGTATGAGACTTCAAATTCCTAAACAGAGGCTGACAAAGAAAGGCAATGCACTCTTTTCCACATTCGCTGGTAGGTTAAATTGCATTTAGGGAGATATAGGTTAGGTATTAAGAAAATCTTTCTAAGGGAAAGGTGAGAGGGAACACTGGAATAGATAGCCTAGGATGAAATCTCCATCACTGGAATTTTCTAGGATGAAGTCAGACAGACCATGCATACACAATGATGTGTCTGGAGCTGAATCTGCACTGAGGCAGCAGCATTGACTAGAAGGTATTCCAGATATCTCCTATGACTTGTCTGACCAAACAGCTTTCAATTATTATGAGAGAGGTGCAGCCAGTAAATTCCATTTGTTTTCAGCTGCCTATTTTTTTTCAGTCACTCTGTTTTGGTTTAAACTAATATTATTATAAAGTACTACAGTAACTGGACCGACATACTGGAGCTACTGCAAACCTTCTCAAAATCTGTCACAGCCCAGTGAGTGCTGCAAGTTAAAATTTAAGGAGTTGTATACTCATTCTCCCCATATGTGGATTCTGAGGTTTTAATAAAATTACCTCAACAAATGCAGTGATTTTATTTGATCTGGTTGTATTAGTCTTATATGAGTGCTGCAGTTCTCTACAGCTCCTTCTCATTGACTGTGGTACATGTATTAATGAATAAAAAATTGATGAGCTTTAGGCTTTCCTCTTTGCTTCCCTTTCCCCTCTCCCATCAACAACCAATGAGCAAATAGAAACTTGAATGAGAAACAGAAACTTTCACCTGAGAAACTGCCAGTCTGATGCAGAGGATGGAAACATATGGGCAGGCTGGAGAGCCATATGAAGTGCTGAAAAAAATACCCAGGTGCAGGGAATTCACTAAAGGACAAAAAGCATGTTTGCTGTTCAGAAATTTAATTTTTAACATTCGGTAGTTGTGACACTTCACTGAGGTTCAGTGGGAGCCAGTATTAAAATGCATTTAATCACTGGTGTCTACAAAACAACATATGACTTAAATTATACGTGCAAAGGCATAAGCCACAAATATTTAGTCTGTTGCCTTTCTTGAGTCAGGTAGTAGCTAAAGTTTATAATCCTGCAAGGTTTGTCTGTGAGGAGAGAAACAGATGCAGGAGCTGGCAGCTCTGACTTGATCCGGTTTATTTACCAGGAGTGTACCCAAGATGAATGAAAAAATAAAATAAAATTAAATTAAAGATTTCTTCACTTTTCCTTTGCACTGCTCTGCAAGTATCTCTGATACTGCTTACTTGCTCGTAGCTTCCCTGCTTTTTTTGCCCATTGCTTTCGTAGGCATGAAAATAAAACTCTTGAGATTTCTAATTCAGATAACGCCCAGCCTCCAGACCCCTCTGTTTTATAGGGACGTAAGTTCCAGTTGGCAACACAGTGTAGCCTTATTACATACCTGTGTTTTTCGTAGTGGCCTCTATTGTTTAAATTACCTGACTGCACAACAGCAATCAAGTAATTTTAACAGCTTCTTTACATTTGCACCACATGGAAGATGCCTCTTAAACTGATCAGCTTTAGCTACGCTTAAATGAACCAGTAACATAATCTGTTGCCTGTATTTAGATGCATCTTAACAACTGTTCTCAGCAATTTTGAAAAAAGCATTGGGAATTGTGTGGGTTCAGGCAAATATACCTGCACTGTTCACCCTGGGCCTGATCCAAACCTGACTGAAGTCTATGGAAATCTCCCCGCTGATGACAGTGGGCTTTGGATCAGGACCAAGGCTACTCCAGCCTTTGCTCAGATCTTACTCTGGCAGTTCTCCCATTGAAGTCAATGAGATTATTCCCTGGTATAATAGAGCTCACTGTCAGGAAGATTTTAATGATATTCAACCTACATTTTCCATGTCTTCATATCACCCCATTATTCCTAGTTATGTCTCATTATCTTCTTTTTTTTCAGGGACCCAGTCCTAACCTCCTTACTCAGGCAAAACTCCCACTGACTTCGACTAAGGAAGCAGGATCTCGCTGTCATCTTTACTATTCGGAGGCTGCTGTAATGCCCCCCCATGATGTCATCATATAGGCAAACCAAGCATGGCATTTTTGCTTGTAAAGAGCGCAGTGTTGAGCCTATGGCAATACTGAAGAAGAGAGAAAAATGAAAAGATTTGCCAGTACAATTTGAAGACGTACAGCAATATGAATTTTTAAATAACATTTGATCTTATAAAAACATTTTATCATCTTTCCATCAGACGTACATCCTCACAGCTATATAAAAATCTGTAGTAAAATTATTGTAAGTAGTTTCTTTGATTAAGAACTCAACATTTGTGGTTTAGAATAGCTTTATAATTTGCTGTGGACAAGACAGATAACATGATACCTCTTTCTCAACAATCATTTATTATGTATAATTTGGCCTTTCTGGATGGTTGGATTGGAACATGTCCTAAATTATCAGAAGTTAAATACTTCTTATACATACTAAAAATGGTAATTTCCTATAAAATTGTGTTAAAAGCTTGGATTTTATTTAGTATTAAGACATCACATAACTCCCATGGTCTTCATGGAAATAAATTTTTTCACACTTACAATTCTGTTAGCTTAAAAGGTTAAACTCTGGTACTGGAATCTCTTTATTTTCTCTTCTTGGTTTGTGATGTGCCAGAGAAGAGTATGCAGAGTCCTTTCCCCTCCATCTGGTCGCTGGGCCAAAGAACACCAAGACAGGGGACACTACTAAGGCAACCTGGTTAAGAGGGTACCTGTGGCTGATGGACGAAAACACTACAGCACATCAGTGTAGAGCAACACCGAGCCCAAAATCCCCTGGTCAGGTGTCATGTGTAGTTGTGCCTTTGCTCATTTTTAAAGTTCCTGGAACAAGACCCCTCTTATTGTCCATGTTTGCACAGCAATGGGCGCTGAACGATGGGGATTTTATTGTAGTACACTAACACTAATGATAATATTGACAATAAACAAAATAATTAATCCTAACTAAAAGAAACAGTGTATGGGCAGTTCATAAAAAATACTCCAAAATATGTTCCCATCCCTGATACCGTGTGATTCACTACTCTGTTCTGGAGAAAGAGTACCAATTCCTCCGGCACGGATACATGGGACCCCCTCCTGAAGACCTGATTTTTCCAGTTAGGGCTATCAGCCCTACAGCTGTGGCATATCACTTTTCCCTACGTGCTAGATTTCCACAGTTTTTATCATATCCTAGTAATTAATAATTGTAGATTTACATGGGTATTCCCTTTGCTATTAGTTATATTCATTTTTCAATAACTGCCCAGCCATCACACACATTAAGATTAAAAATTTAAAACATTATTGCATGCTCTATGTTCATCGCCGTTGTCCTTATTTGCCCTGCCCTCTCTAATGCTATGCTGGATTTCAGGCAAATGGAGGCCCAGCTCTCAGGTGACTGTTCAGACCTATTTCTTTAATAAGATATATCAAAACACTCTAATATTTCTGCAGTTATGGAATTTTTAGGAACATGGTTCTGAAATTCAGCATATTCAAGAGGCATTTACTCACCAACTGACAAAATATGCTGCTTTATTCCAGTCCATTTCGCCTTTTTGGATATGAGGAAGCACAGATAACTAATATGCAGCAAGGTATGTTAAAGGATGATCTGAAGAGTCCATCTGCATTATCACTTTTACTTGAGACCAGTTTTCAAGTGGATCTCACAATTATCCTAAATTACCATCCTTTTGCTTGCATCATGAAGCATGGAAAGCAGATTCCTTTCTGATAAAGCTCAATCAAAAGAGGTACCCTCAGAGCCCATCCAGTTTGATTCAATACAGCATTCACTCCCTGGGACCAGACTTGAGTTAGTCTTCAGTGAAACCTGCCAGAATACAATGTGGACATCAGGTTCCCAGCACCAGCTGTGTTGCTCTGTAGATCTTCATTGCGCTGCGCTAATGGGGACATACCCTTAGGTGCCTATTTCAAAGAAACCAGTTCGGGAGTGCTTTTTCTACTGTGTCTTTTCCACCCCATCTCCTGGTATTTAACCTGATCCTTCTGTGGCCACAGGCTGATGGTGCAGGTTTTTCAATAAAACAAATTTGACAAAAATTAGCAAATAGATAGATAAGGATAAATGCTTCTCACCAGAGTCCTGACACCTTCTTAGCTTGTTTACAAACAACTAAGAAAGATAATAGGGATGAAATTCACCCCTCAAGCTTGGATAGACTGTATGAGCAGAGCATTATCAGCTTGTTCAGAAACAGCATCAGCTTGGGTGTTGAGCCATCTCTAATGCTTAATTATAGCTAGTGAACAGTCACCTTAATGCATTGTGTGTATATCTATTATTTATATATAGCTTTCATGTCATATACTTAAAAAAAAAAGTCCAGTTAAGTTCAGACATGTTTGAGAAGTATCTGATTTTGTAATCAATGTGATATGGGTACTGTTTTATCTGATATTACATGAGTTTCACAGAAAGTTAAATGTTGGACTGTCAGCATCTCCTTCTTTTCCTCATTAATAACTGACCTTGAATAATAAGAGCCACCCATGAATTCAAGCAAGTAAAACAACCCACTTCTCTAGGCCCAGTGCTTTTTGCTGCATCGAGCCTTAACAGAGTCAGCAGCAACATGTCTGCAGGAAACTATTTACAGCTCCACAGACAACAGCTTTTTACTGCATTTCTCCAGTTTCACACATTTAGCCACTCTATCCCCAATACAATAACCTAATCCATGCATGCTAAAAAACCTGATAATATTCTGGACCTGGAAAATTAGCCAAAAATCCATGGAAAGGTAAGCATAGTAGAACACAGATTATTAACACATATATTTAGCATAACAGATCTCAATTTCAATATCTCCTTTATATTATTTCCAATTGAGATCAGCTTTGTAAATCTCAACCATGAGGTTATATCTGATGAAACAGTAAAGCTACAGTAAAGAAACAATGCACAAAAATATGTAATATAACACGAAAATGGTTTGGGGGATTTTAATATATTGTAATTGACCACACAGAATTTTTCTCTTAAAAGATAATTTGGTATTAAAATTATGCAGTACTTAAATAATGTAATTCTGATAATGACAGTAAAATACAATTTCTGTAACACAAGCGAATCAAATTTTTTCTCATTCAATTTAAGTATATAATACATCTGAATGCTGTCACTGTTATACGTTTTAAAAAGAACTCTGCCATGAACTATTATTGAATACTATTATATTTCAAATATATAACAAAAACTAGTGAAGTCACAATATAAACATATTGAAATGCCATGCTGCATTTATTTGGGAAATAATGACTCCTGTGGGAGCAAGTCAAAACTTTTTCTTCTAGACAGTTTTATTACAGGTTTTTTAAAGAGCTGAACCTTAGGAACTCTTTTTCCATGTTAAATTGAAAACTGAAACTGTGATAGGTTTTGACCTTCCCAAGATAAACATTAATTCCCATGGATACTCAGAGTTCCCATTGCTTCTTGTGTTGTACCAGGCTTCTGAGATGAAGGGGTTTCATCTATTAAGGGTCTGACCAGAGTGAAATTTCACTAATGGTAAAAGTGCTACTTTATTTGTGGCATTCATCCTGAGGCTTTCTCGCTGCTGTTTGTGCAAGAAGTAGCATTTCACCACTTCTAGGAGATCTTAAAGGAATTTTGATACCTGGCGCAGTTAGAATGAAACAAGATGACTAATTTCTGGAAGTTAGTTGAGTTAGTTTTTTAATATTTAACATTGCTGCCTTTTTTTTTTCCCTCAGGGCCCCTTTCTCCTCTCCTGCACAGGAGAGCTGCATGCTCCTTCTCCATGAGCAGGACAGGCTCCGTGACCAGGCTTGTGCAGTTTCCACAGTAGACTACTCAATCTGGGGCACCGCAAACACAAACTTTGATGTTTTTAACTTATGGTGCTTTTCTCTTTACAGCTGGCAAGTGGAGTGGTGCAGATAAGTCTGCACCACATCATGGGGATCGTTCTGTAAATTGAGGTGAGTGTTGGAGAGATGATGGCTTGCATTGTGCCTCCTTTGATCTGTCCATATATTCGCGTTTGATCCCTGCACAACACATTCAGCCACATACGAAGCAATTTCGTCTCCTTTGTCTAAGGCTGCTAGATACTACCTTGGGCATCCTCTTGATTTCTCCATTGTATATATATATATGATGTTCCCTTACGCTGCTATATTTCATCATTTGCAAAAATACATTTTATATACTGTAAATTTTACTTCTTACCAAAAATACATTATCCTGGAGCAAACTGAGTCGAGTGTTCTCGATGTGCCTGTAATTCCTTTGCAATTGTGTGAGGTGTGAAATTCACTCGACTGTTCTTACTGAAAGATCTGAAGGATGGGAGATAAAAAAATTTACTTCTTCCAAACAAGCATGGAGAAGTATAGATGATGTATAAAATTTCTAGAAAGAAGATGGAGGAGTTGTAGTTCCAAAAGACATCCTCAAAAGAAAAAGAAAAGGACTTAGGACAATTATTTTCTTCTTTTTTTTTCTTTTTTTTTTTCTTTTTTTATCGTATACATCATATATGTAAACAGAGAGTTAACAGTTTATTGTACCAAAAGATAAAATAAATGGTTGATTGAGCTAAATTAAAGTTCTAAGTAGAAAAAATAAGCAGAATGTCCCTGGTACAAACTTCTTAAAATAAGGGATTTCTCTAACTCATGATAGAAACCAGAAACATCTTTTTTGGGGGGGAGGCGAAATAGTATTTTTGATTTTTTTTTTTAAGTGGATTTAAGGTCATTTTCAGTCTTTATTTGAAAATTATGATCCACTGATAAAAATAGTCATTAAATTTCATAATAAGAAATTCGCTATTAATTAAATGTGGGGCTCACAAGCAAATATCTGGGTTGGTATTGGTGATTTAGTATTTTGCCTTCTCAGACATTACCTTGGCGTGGCACTAGGAGGCAATCTGCTATTAGAGGTGTCATCCCTCAAACATCAAAGTCTTTGAATTATTGTGACATTTCAGCATCAAATGGCACTGTTTATGAGAAGTTTTTGTGTGCCAGATCCCAGCCTGCATTACTACAGCCTCCTCCGTGTCTTCCATATGCTTTTAGAAAATGGCAGAGTGGTGACTGCGAACACCTTCCTGAGACTCTGACCACAGGTTTAGTGGCCAGTCCTTCCCATTTATAATATACCAAATATATAAATGAGGTTAAGTGAAGGGATATTTAGACCTGCAGGTCTTGACAGGGCTGTGATAGCCAAATTGTCTGTGTTGACAAGACATACGCATTTCCAGGTATGCCCAGAAGCAAACCAGCTTAGATAACCTTAATAGGGAAAATTTATGCACCTCTCTCTACTGTGGACATCTCTAGGGTAGAAAGCAGCCAAAAAAGGGGTTGGGTCTGAAAATGCAGAGTTTGGATTCAGGTACCAATGGGACAGCTTGGTAGAGTTTAAGTTCTTAATGGAAATTAACATCCAGAATAACAAAAATGTGAATTGGCCAGAAGAAACGACACGGACATTCTCAAAT
>NW_010336192.1:0-26820 GCF_000700745.2 Antrostomus carolinensis | reverse complement strand
TTTCCCTCAATTTGCATCCTTGTTATTTTCATAGTTGTTCTGAAAATGAATTGATTAATACTTTTGTGCCTCCAGATGTTATAAAATGAAAACCATGGGCAAATCTAGGAGAAATTTAATAGTCCTGTTTTCACATTAGGGTCAAAAAAGTGTACTATACTATACATTGTCATGTATTGGTTATATATTGAAAAATGAATTCATGAGCTTGTAAATCTATTCCATGTGCTAAATTAGTAGGTGGTCTTTCAAAAAAAGTAGCCTAAGTACATGTCCTGCAAGGTTGCATCAGCATGCATATAGGTGTTAACTAAGGTTTCAGAGGCAAGAGTCATGACAGATCTTCCTGGCTGTGGAGTGCTTCACTTTGCCTTTTGTAAAAGTTCTTTCACTGTTGTTTGGGAACAAATGTTTTGGTGGGTTTTTTTGGTTTTTGTTTGGGGTTTTTTGGTTGTTTGGGTTTGTTTTTTTTTTTTTGTAATTCTGTAAATAATAGTACTTAGAATTTTTTAAAGAGTTGATGCCTGTCGCAGAGGGTCTCTGAAATAGAGCTGGAAACATGCTTTTAAAAATGCTTCCTCAAGTGTTTACTAAGTCGGAACATTGAATTTGATTTGGCTGTGCTCATGCTCCTTTTGTTTACTTTTTGTGAATATTTTAGCTAATAGGTTTACTGTTAGGATTGTTCATAGAAACAACATATTTTAGGCAAATATTTCAAAAATTTCACAGATAATATATTTTAGACTGACTAAATGTTTTCACCCAAAACTTATTTATAAGCTTTACTGTTTTTAATGTATGTTTTATTATGCAATCATCAAATCAGGAAGTATGTCTATGCACACATAGTTTTACATTTAGTTAGGAACAACTAACTCCTGGGTTAAACAGCAACTACCAAGAGGGCACTGCAGATCACCCACTTGAATCTCAAGAATTCCAGACATTAAACACTTACAACAATGCAGTATAAATCCTCAGACCTTTTCATTCCCTTAGATGCTGTCCTTTGCATAAGCCAGTCTTAAAGGCTGTGTTTCAAGTGTCGGGATGTGTTGTGATATTGTTAGGCAGATCAAAGGATGCAAGAAAACTGCAAAGTTTCCATAGAAAACAGAGAATCCTGAACTGAGATAATGACATATGTAATAGAGGAAAAAATTTCTAATAATTTCAGTTTTAAAGTCTGTTTAAATGTAATTCTTTGTCTACAAATTCTTTTACAGGTTTGAAATCTTATATAGAATTTTGTCATCTTTTTAAAAACTTTTCCCTTCACCTTTAAGAAAATAAATAATAATCATGTCTGTATCTCTCTAATATAAACACAATTAACATTGGTGGTATATGGAATTAATTCTGCCTGTAAGGAAAGAGCTTCACAATTAAATCACAGATTTGCTGCTGTGCAGTTTGAAGACGTGAGCTTTGCTCACAAGACAATGGGTTTATACACCATATTCCATAGATTCTCATTACATGTCTTGTGTCAGCAAAATTATATTAGGCAATCTCACCACTTGCATCAGCTCATATTAATATTATTTGTAAGACAAAATGGTCCTTGATATTATGCTTCTACTCATTATCAGAAATAATTTTGCCCTAGAATGTTAATATTAAAGTTTATATATGATAACATTACTATTTGTTTTAATAACTTCCAATAAAAACAACTACTGTTTTAGTGACTCATTTTATTTTCTTGTATTTCCTGGCAAGTACTGCGTGTCTTTTTAAGGAATACAAAAACAAGTTGGCTGCAGCTCAACTGAGAGGATGATCCCTTAGGCTGTGCTTGGTGGAGGCTTCCATTTTAACCAGTGGTCTGGAGAGGGCACACAGGATGGGCTACCTTATCCTCTCCTGTACTGAAACACTATAAAACAACATTAATTAAGACTTCAAATGTAATGGAAAACTGATAATCATGAAATAAAAGCCAGCCAGAGAAAGAAAGAGAGAAAGACTGAAAAAAAAAAGAGGTGGGATACGGTCAACTCCATCTGGGACACACCATATCAACATCAGCTCACAGAGTGGCAGCTGCTTGGGTGCACAACAACATCCTAGACATGCATTACCTACAGAACCATAAAGCAGAAACTACATATGCAGAATATGCTACCAACTGCAGTTTTGGGGTTTTTTTATTTTTGTTTTGTTTTGTTTTTTCTCAAGGAATAATATGAAAAAGCAAGTTCAGATTGCATTTTGGCATAATTAAACACACTTCAAATTCAAGAACAAATTCACTGTCCGTGCGTAACCAACGCTTTCAGTGGATATAATGCATATGTATTGCCAGATCATTCCACATTATATGTTATTTGAAATATTGAAGCCTACTTACAAAAAGGAAATCACAGAAAATGTAACTGTGTGGGTATAATTTGGGAAATATATTAAGTTCTGTTAATAGTTTAAGGAAAATTGTAAACCCTGAAGTATACAAATGTAGTTCTAATTACTGCCCTATCAAAGATATTTCAGAAAAAAAATGAATTTCAAACCTTTGTAAATTATTTCTTGGCCTGTTTAACATATTTGTTATTGCTCATTGTGATTTATGACAGTAAACATTTTCACTGTTATCTCTTTTCAGGAAGAAGCAAACCATTCAGACCCAAAGCTGAGGGCTGTTCTTACTCTGTTTAGATCTTAACAAGAATGTGGAATCTTCTTCTTTCAGCATTTGTATTTGTTTCAGTGCTCTACTTTGGCTAGTCTAGTTTATGTTTCCACCTAAAATGGGCAAATTCTACAATTATTTAAATCCATCCAACCCTATCGACCTCAACCATATTCTTACCCTGATTTACAGCCTCATTAGGATTTTAATGATGTAAATTAAAGTAGAATTTGCTCCTAAATCTTCACTCTGAATTAAAGTGTATGCACCTCTCAGTGCAGGATGTGGGAGTGTGTGCCTCAAACAGAGAGCACACAGCTAAAACTTGGCAGCCAAGGTCTCAGCTAGAGGGTGGATTTTTTTTTATTTTTTTTTTATTTTTTAATGTTGAGATCACTTCTTTCCTTAGATAAGCAAGCGCACATTCCCATGTATCTTGTAAAATCTTTAACAGTTCTACACATGCATGTACAAGTGTAGCGCTGTTTTTACAAGATAGACAACAATTCTTACTCACATATCTTTCTAATGAGAGAATCAAGTCATCAGTCTAAATATATTTGGTTTTAATGAAGTTGCAAGACTATGGAAAGAATAGACTCTTACCAGCTCTTGGTACTTTCCTGGAGAACCTGTAGTACAAAATATGTCTTCCTGCACCAGAAGTCCAGTCCTAAAAATCTCTAAATGGGTGGTGAATGAGAAATTGTCCGTCTGTGGAATGTATCATTTATTTATTTATTTGTTTCATTTAGAAACCTTAGCCTTAAAGCCTGATCCAAAGCTCACAGAAGAAAAATTCTCATTACCTTCAATGGCCTGAATCAGTTCCTGAAAAATAAAGTACGATGTATCACCTTCAGTATCTTCTATAAATTTAAGTCAGAAAACCTTTATTGCTTCTAACACACCGTATATTAAACAGTAGCTACAAAGGACTTACTTAATATTTATATTTCACAAACCCCATTGTTTTTAAATGCATTTTACAGCAGAAGCTGGGAAGTGCCCACGTTTACTCTGCCCTTACGTTCTCTGTACAGCAGATCTGTGTGTGACTCCCAGCAGAGACCCACCTTACCTGACATCGTTCTCCTCTCACCCTCAAAACTGCACCTAGCACCAAAGACAATATTTGCCAGAACTTGCTCTAGAAGAGTAATATCCATATAGTTTTCTCTTTAAAAAAAAAAATTAGAAAGGCAGAATGATGAGAGATCAGAATGACCTTTGATTTGATATGCTGAACCTGGAGTTCATTCAGCCGTCGCCATCCAAATGCCAGTACATCGTAAACAGTGTCACAAATATTATATACCATTAATTAATGGAGAATGATGGTGAGGCTGGTAACACCACTATCATAGTTGGGGGTGCTTGACCAGGGATATAGATTCACAATTGCAACAAGAGCATTAGTGCAAGATCAGGCTGCGTGTCATATGGACAGGTCTGAATAATTACGCACCAAAGGAAGACATCAAGAATATTTTGCTTCTATTAAATTAGGACTGTTTTGTTCTGAGTTTATTTTAAAGTTGATTACTTTTAGTAATAGGTGAAGTGCTGCAGAGTCAAGAAGCAGAAGAATTTTTAAAGATCTTACATAACTCTAGTGATATTTTTAAGCATATTAATTGGCAGGTGCTTCTCACAAATAAGGAGGTGACTTTCTGAAAATATATCTTGCCCTTGAGTATAGCATGGCTTATTTTATAGCTTTTTATCAACAACAGAATTCATCACCTGTAAAAATTAAGAAAGTGGTACTAGTTTTTAGAAAGAAGTAATCAGGTGAAAGCTTTTCTCCCTGAAACAAAATGCAGCTGTGAATAGACCAGAACAGAAAGGGAACACAATCAAAACTGGGCAATTTTCAAATTCAGCACAAATGTTCTGGCTCCCCATACCTTTCCCCTGTCCCCCCCCAATATATCAGTGATTGCAAATGCTTGGGACCCCACTGTCTCACCAAAGTGATCGCTGCATCAAGATTATTTGCACAAGTGAAGTTTGCAGGATCTGGTCAGCATACACGCGGTACGTGCCCATGGGTGGGCAGTGGCAAACCCCATCCCTCAGCTGCCTCCGGTCCTCAGGGCTGAAAAAGGCAGCTCATGGAAAGAGGAGGAAAAAAAATCAAGGGTTTAATCACAGTGCTGTCAGTAATTGGTTTGTATTCATTTTCTCTCTCTTGCTTGATACAGTTCCCCTTAGCACCCAGTGCAGAGAAACACTTGGATCACGCTGCATACACACAAAACAATCGGGTGCTGTATACATCACCTCGGGGGTGACAGAGGGGGCATTTCCCTATAAATGTTTATGCATCAATACACAGAAACCTCTCTTAGTAGGGTTTTTTTCTGGATATCTTAATTCTGCTGATGCAAAGTGAGAGTGAAATTACAGGTGCCAGTTTGCAATGTGGAATGCTGATAAACAACTTGCCATTTCGCAGTGGCTGGTCACATCTGGAGCCTTTTGGGATGCAAAAGTACTGCAGGATTATTGCAAAACTTAGAGACACTTATGTTACCATAACTTTTGTTTTTAACCTAAATTTGTGGATTTTTTTTTCTTTTGGAGGATTTTACGGGTTATATTATACTTATGTAGCTAAGCTAGCCAGCTAAATAAGCAGGAAAGCAAAAAGAGCGTCAGTCCTATAGCTCTTGTCAGAAAACTTTTCTAGTTTGACCTCAGACTGCGACAGGCTGGTATGAAACCATGGATCAGTGGATTGTGTTTCATTAATTTCAGCATATTTTAAAACTCTGTAATCTACAGTCCCCAACACTGAGCTAGCACTCTGACAAGTTACGGTGCAGCATCCCACACCATTGTACTGTGCTGAAAAACACCTGCATGATAAATTTAATTTTTTTCTTTTTTCCACATTTAAGTTATCACAATATTTCCATTAAAAAATATTTCCATAGAAAATCGACAGACAGACATATAGAGATGGATGGATGGATCCACAACACAGACTGCGAAGGCTATGGCAGTAAGAGTCCCTCACTCTTGCATTTTGTTATTTTTATAGTTATTCCTTTATGGACTACATTGATATAACATCCAATTTGATATTATCTATCACTGCAGTCTTCTATGATTTTCCAAGCACTCGGTTACTTGTTCTTGAAAATCCTTGCTGAAACTAAGAGGCTGTTATGAATTAATATCTGTTTATAATATCGTCATTTCTATTTGCTAGCATGTATACAGAAACGCAAAAGGGCTTGAGAAAGGTTTCACTCCTCGTGTCTCTGGTACACAGTAGCATTTTGAAATCCTTGCAAAATTTCCACCAGGTCACTGTAGTAATAATTATGCATGTATGCAGTTAATGTTCCCTGACTGCTTCTGATCCGCTATGTCTGTTCCCTTTCTGTGCTCTCCCATTGAGATCATACAGTCTGAATATAACGCACAGCAGACTGGTCAGAACTCCATGCCCTAGCAAATTTATAAACCCTGCTCATGGAAGAAATATTCCAAACCAGACAAAATAAAAACCTAAATGCTAGTATGCAGATTTTTTTTTTTTTTCCCTAACATTTAGTATGTGCTTGGTTAGGAAATATCTGAAACGGCTTTGATGTATTTTCTGTGATTATCCACAATTTCCTGTTATGTAAGGTATCTCTCAGGAGACCTTATACTCAAGAATAGGTTGCATTGGGAATTATAACTAAGATCTGGCCCAGTCTGGTTTTTTAGCTCACTGAGCATTACTGTTGCAGAGAGCACTGTATTTTTCCTATACTGTTTAGTGTGTTTATATAAAATATTCACTCTGAAACTAAGAATGCTCCAAATTTATCCTCTTGTGGCACACATGATCCTTCATGAGAAACTAGTTAAATATAGTTTGTTTTGCTTCAGAGAAGATATTGTCAAGTTGGGTCTGGCTTTCTTCCCCCTTCTGTTTGAAGGTCAGTGATCATTTAGGACAGTTTTCTATCATGCATTTCAAATGCTAAGGTGGTGTTTGCAGCAGGATATGAACCATCATTTATCAGTGAATCTCCAGATTTGTTCTTCAGTCCCTTTCTGGTAATGTGGTGCAGAGAAGTATGTTTTCATTGAAGCTCACACTTGATGATGGTAAACATCTCTAACCATGTGACTTCAGTCTGTAGTCCTGTGACAATGCCACATGCATTACTTCTATGCCAGTGAGAAGAATTTGGTTGAACATTAAGAGGTGTGGGAAGATAAATACGACAGTTCTTCCTCTTGACCATGTGTGCTGGCTGCTGGTGTCACCTTTGGCAGTTTTTTGGGGAAGCACAAAAGGGTGAGGGACGTAATACTAAAGTTGGACACGCACCTAAGAGCTCATCAGCTTTGGCATCTCCCCCATCAAAGGACATGATCATCCTTCTTCCACTTTTGTGTGTTTTTTGTAGCATCTTCTCAGCTTCATACCTGACAATGTCCTTGGCTTTCAGTGTTTTCCTCTTACTGTTCTCTTCCAGCTGCTGCATTCAAAGGCTGTCCTGCTCCTAGTTCCATCGTATTTTACTCCTCCAGCCCAAAACAGCTTTGCACAAAGACTATATGTATGCGTTTGCAAATGTCAGTGCATGTATAAAGAAGTACCAGCATATGCAGGGTTTTTTCCATTGTTTCCTGTACCTAAAGCTGCCCTATTTGCCTTTCTTGACATTTTCTATGTGCAAAACACCAGCAGACAACTTCTTCACAGTTCCATGGCTCAGCACAGAAATAACTATGGCTTTAAAATTTTGCCAGTAAAATGTTTTAAGAGATATTTAAACCTTTAAATGTGTCACATATATTCAGTTTTTATTAACTGAGCCAGCTAATAACATACAGATTTCCTTCATGATTTTTGCCTTACCTTTTTTTGCAGACAACAGGGACCCGGTTACCCCATTGCTTTTAGTGCCTTCCTTTTCCCCATCCCTGCATTCCAGCACCCCAAAGGGAACAGAGAAACTTTCACATTCGGTTAAAATATACTGAAAATTCTGTACTTTGGACTGAGATATACATGCTATCTTCAGGCAAACAAAAGAGGAATAAGAAGTGGCTGCCTTGCTGTACCTTCGGGGGACCCCGGCATTTGTTTTGTTGTGCTCTGTTAGCCAGTGGAACACACCTACGCGTGCTATGCGGATTCCTTACCCGCAACACGTAACATTACGTTAGATTTTACTTCACCGAGGAATATTTCTTGACCCTGACTCTGATGGCAGCAATCCAGAGGTCTTTCAACAAAGCACTGGCTCAACAGTGTACACAAAGCCACCCCTTCGGAGCACAGCACAGAGGCTCGGCACACCATCCTGCATCGTCAGCAGGCAGAGAGCAAGAAGTACAAAGATTTACAGCTCTCCAAATACTGCTGATTCATGGACAAAACCGGAATTAAATTGTACGATATTAGTACTATTCATAGCCCTTCCACCCCTGTTACAGGCTGTAATATTTCTAAAGACATTGCCGTTGGTGACAGAAACTGAAGATCATCTGTGAAACTCTCTGACCAGCACTGGATCAGGAATTACTGATGGTTTCTTACCCACAACTTTACTCTTGTTTGTAAGTTGGGCTTTTGTAACCTACCTAGAAATGCAGCACCTGGGTAACTTGATGAGGAGTAGGACATCCAGATTTAAGGATGAGTTTAAGTAAAAAATATGAAACTTAAAGGTTGCTGTTCAACTGGGAAGCATTATGGATTACTGCAGGAACAACTACATCCCAGTGGATGATTTCCCTATTTCTATTCACTTGAGCAGCTATAAGACTGGATGCCTGGATGCTACTCTCGACCCTCAAGTCTTTCCTGACAGTCACCTGCAGTACTTCTACTGCATTGATAAATGATATAATGAATATGGTTAAAAGGAGGGGGATACAAGGGTTAATGAGCTGTTGGCATTTCTCCTCTGCTTTGTGGTCTGCTAAGTGCACAAAATAACTTCATGCCAAATTCAGCACATTTGGGAGTCCTTATCAGAAAGAATCTAAACTTGGGCACAGAAGGTTTATGGTGAAATGGGGATCCCTCTAAAAAGATGTGGTTGTGAAGAATTCACTGATGCTGACACTATTTGTGCCAGATATTTAAAAAAGCTATGTGGCTTTTAAGCTCCATCCCCAGGAGGGGAGCCTAGGATGGGTTGTAAGCCCAGGGGCTGCTGAGCAAAGCAGGGAGCCCCAGATGGCAGCCAGGCTGCTGACTGGGGAGATGCCTGGAGATTGCAATCAGCAGATCTGGGGAACTCCTGAGTGTTGAGCTGTGCCCACAAAACTGTTCTTCCTTCTTGTCTGATGATGGTCTAAGATAGCAAACTGCAGAAAGTCTCCTGAGAGTAAGGTAAATGCTCTGATCACTAGTCTGCAGGGTCATATTTACCTTTTCTACATAATCCTCCTGGCATCTAGCATGTTTCTGGGGAGGTGGGTCTACCTTCCAGCTAGCCAAATCTCTTCTGCTCCTACAGTATGTTGAAAAAATGTGGCTAGAGCTGTATTAAATCATAGAGTCACAGAAGGGTTTGCGTTGGGAGGGACCTTAAAGATCATCCAGTTCCAAGCCCCCTGCCATCAGCAGGGACACCTTCCACTAGACCAGGTTGCTCAAAGCCTCATCCAACCTGGCCTTGAACACTTCCAGGGAGGAGAAGGCACAGCTTCTCTGGGCAACCTGGGCCAGTGCCTCACCACCCTCTGGGTGAAAGATTTCCTCCTCATATCTCTCCTAAATCTCCCCTCTCTTAGATTAAAACCATTTGCCCTCGTCCTGTCACTATCTGTCCATGTAAAAAGTCACTCTCCCTCCTGTTTATAAGCTCCCTCCAAGTACTGGAAGGCTGCAATCAGGTCTCCCTGAACCCTTCTCTTGTCCAAGCTAAACAAGCTCAGCTCCCTCAACCTTTCTTCATAAGAGAGGAAGGGTCTAATTATTGGAAGGGTCTGATCCTATGTAGTTTATCCTGAGAATATTTCCTAGGGGCAGCAGAGGGAGCCTGAATAGAAAGACATGTAGTTTCCATAGTGCAGTGGAAGTTAAGGCAGGAGATGTCAAATTGGGCTGTGCGGTGCCTGACAAAATATTGAGTCAAAAAGGAACAGCCCACAGGTACCAGCAGCTGGAAGGGGATATTTTAGACCACAGTATTCTGCTCAGCGCTTCAGTTCCAGCCAAGCCCTTTTTCAAATACCTGCCTACATCCTTTACTGAATCTAGCCCATCTCGTTTACATAACATTTTTAAGAATTAAAATGCTGTGCAATTAGTATTGATATTGTGATAGCTCAGGCAGGATCAGGGCTGCACTGTGCTAAGCTCTTCCAGACGGCTAGATAAAAGTCTCTGATCCATAAAGTAGACAAGGCATTAGTAGAAATACAACAGATAAAGCTGTAAAAACAAAGAAAGCTGCAACAACAGCCCACATTTATCTACGCTGAAGGGTTGACAGTCAATCTCATGTGGTAGGGAGAAGGGGACAAGGAAAGGTGGCTCTGCTTGGCCTCACGGAGCACTAACTGTTATTACAATCACTATCAAAGTTAGAGGAAATTGCATCCATTTTACTGTTGAAACGTACAAAATGTACAAAGCTTTCTTAGCGTCCATAAACAGTTAAATATATTAGAAAATAGAGGACAGGAGCTTGCTGTTGTTCTTCAGTCTCAACTTGTATTGCTTTCAGTGGCCATTTAACCTCGATAAAGACAGAAGGATCCAGGCGCAATGTTTTTAATTACAAGTGGCATTTCTAAGCCTTCTGTGGTCAGCACCGAATCCAAAGCAGTGACTTCATTTTGGACTCTGGCAGTATGGATGCTCTGTGTAAAAGGCAGACTGTGAACTAGTTTCCATCCTTCTTTAATAATAGGTTCACAATCCAAAAAGGAACTTTAAACACTTTAATATTCAGACTTAAAGCTTTCCTTCTGTAAAGGGGGTTTATAACCCAGCAATAAAAGACTGCCTTTGAAAGTTGACTTAAAAGGTCTCAGGAAAGCAGTGGATTTTTACATTTAGGCTTCCAGTATTTAAAAAAAGATTTACCATTGAACAGAGATAAACAAATTGGTAGCTTGCATGACCAAATGTGCCCTGACTAGGTGACAGAGTTAACCTCTTTTGCACAGTCAAAACGTGCAGGATGCTCTCACGCAGAAACGTTTTCAGTAGTGCTTCCTGCACAAGTGAAACGGGTGGGGAGTGATGTTGCTGGGAAGAGGTTCTGTGGAGCATGGCTCAAGCCAAGCTCTTCTGCAACTGCAGACCTGTCCCTTACCAATGAGGGCAAAGACATGCAGAACAAGTGGGAAAGGAGAGACAGCATGTGAGAAATGTAAAGAAAGAACTGAAATGAATGCAAAGATCTGGTTTCTACATGGCAGGTAGCCAGAGGAAATATTTTTCTACTGGGTGGACAAGGGCTTGTCTTCTGCTGAGGAGTAACCAAACCCCACTGAGACTCCTGTGAGCTTTCAAGGAACTGTCAGGGGCCAGGGGAATCCACATGGAAAAAAACATTTTTCATCCAAATTAGATGTAAATGTTCCGATGGATGAGCTATTTACCATCTCCTTTGAGAACATCATAGGACGTTCACTGTTAGAAGTTTTCTCTTTATCTCAACTACTTATTTCTTTTATTGATTTCAACCCAGTTTGCCTAGCTATACCACCTTCTCCACAGTCTGCTATTCTGTATAAACCCCAAGAATCCATCTTTCCCCTCAGGAAGCTCCTACTGGAGTCAGCTGCAGTGTAACTGAATTGACTGGTAAAGGCTATTTGTATTTGTATTCTTATGGCCTCTAACTGCTGGTACCTTGCCAAACTCCCATGGTTGCCTTTTAGCCAAGCTATTTATACTACATATATATATGTGTGTGTGTGTGTGTGTGTGTGTGTGTGTGTATGAAACCATAAATTTTATCACATCAGCATCTGGACATTTTGCTTTGCTCCTTCTCTAAAATTACCTCTGTTTGTCAGTATTTTTTCTTTGGATGATGCCTTCAGAATTAAATATGAAATCACAGTAAAATATTTTATATAATGGTGTAGTGTCTCTCTTTCTTGACACAGAGGAACAAATTAGTATTAGGGTAGTTTGTGTTCTTTAAAGATTTCTGTCTCCTTTACTTTACCTGGTAGATAATCATCCTTTTAGGGGTTCTCAGGTGAGTCTTGCTTTTGTTATCCCCTGTCCCCCAGCACTCTTTGAAGAGGAGAACCACAATCTTCTCTCTCAGATGCCAGCATCACTGACTTCCAGGAAAGCAGCATGTGACCCTGGCCATGACACCAAGACCCTATCCCATGTGGCAGACGGGTCACATGTTCCCTGATCACATCAGCAGGCTATGTTCCAGTCCTCCACCCTAATCAAGTATGACCATGGCAGAGCAGCCAGACTCAGCAGGAGCCCATGGAGAGCCTTGTGGCTGTATCTCCTCGTGGAGGACCAAAGGTGATGTCCTCAGAGTGCTGAGGTCAGGGGCACGGGCAAGTCTCTGCTGCCTCTTGTCATTGTCCTTTTTCATGAGGTTTGAGCTCCTCGTCCCACGTGACTCTTCTGCTTGCAGCCTATCTGAATTAATTTTTCAAGTAAAATTTCATGAGGCAGTATCAAATGCTTTCCTGAAATCCAAATATATTACATCTACTGCTTTCCCATCATCTGCTAATTTTGTAATTCCATCAAAAATGCAATCAAGTTTGTCTGGCGAGGTTTATTCTTTATAAATCCCATGATTCAATTTACCTACCAGTGGAGGATGAAGGACTGAGTCAACCTTTGCAAGCTTAATCAAACTCATCCAAACCTCTGTGTTCAATAGATTGAACTGGAAGTTTTGCAAGAAGAGGCTTGCTCTCAGCATTTGCCTCACTTTGTGGTTTCTAATGGGATGGAAATATTGGAAGAAAAGATTCTGGCACTGCATTTCAGTACTTCTCCACTGTTTAGAAACAGGAAAAAGCACACAAAAAAAAAGTGTTTCTTTTAAAGTACACTGTTTCAGATTGTAAAAAAGGGTTCTGGAAAATGAAAAATAAATTGTTGGGTAACAAATAGCTTAGGTCCAACTTTAGTCTTAACCAGTTGTTTCCATTACCCTTGCTGAATTTGCCAGAAAGAAAAAAAAAAAAAGAAGAAGAAAAATCAAGACAAATAAAAATCCTAGACAATTTGGGTAGAGTTTTGGCACTCAAGATTCCACTGGCACATCTGGGATCCTCTAGAGCCCCAACCTAACAGATAGTTGACAGACACAATTGCGTGACAAAGTCTGCTACTTAAGACTCTTAAATAAGCACAGTGTCTGATGAACCTTGACACCTTGCTCAGTATACGTCTCCCCACTTCAGAAAAAAACACCTCAAATCTTCCTTTCTGAAGATTTATGATTTTTATTTACCTAGACAGTTGTTTTCCTATATCAAAAACCTTATCCTTTCGTTTGCTTTGCATCATGTTGTGGAAAACATTTGTGTTTGCATTTTTGTGTTTGCATTTTGTGTTTTTATGTTTATACTTGCTTTTATGTATTTGAATTTGAAAGGGCTGTCTTCAGTGTCTTTAGTGCATGTACAGCTCAGAGAAGGGAATTCTTAGGACTTGTAGGGAACTTGGGCACTGGACCCAAGATTCATAAAAGATTATTTCTATAGACAAAACATTGAGAAATAGAATCAGGGGAGATATAGATCAAAATTGAACTTGAGAGAGGTTTAAGAGGGTGAATACACCGTTTACTATGGAGTGAAATAGGAGTTACCTTAAAGATGAGTGGGGTGTGCTGCTGCATGCAGTTCAATCAAGCGAACAAAAAAACAACAAAAAAAAAGAAGGAAAACAGAAAACCAGCCTAGTTGATTAAAGTGTAAAGTGTCTGTTCTGTGAATATTGGCTAAACCATGCACAAGTGCTCAGCACCTCAGCTTAACACTGAAGCTGCCAAAAGGGGTGAAGTTCATATGAGTGTGAGGGACCCACGTGCTGGTTAAGTGCCCTGAGATCATAGAATCATGGAATCCTAGAATCCTAGACCCACAAGGATCACAGAATCCAACTCTTGCCCTAGCATAGGACAATCTCAAGATTCAGACCATGTCCCTGAGGGTGTTGTCCAAATGCTTCTGGAATCTTGTCAGGCTTGGTGCCATAAGCACCTCCCTGGGGAGCCTATTCCAGTGCTCCACCACCCTCTGCCTGAAGAGCCTTTTCCTCATGGCCAACCTAAACTTGCCCTGGCACATCTTCCTGCCATGTCCCCTGGTCCTATTATTGGTCATCAGAGAGAAGAGATCAGCGCCTGCCCCTCCTCTTCCCCTTGTGAGGAAGTTCTAGACCACAATGAGATTTCCTTGCAGTCTCCTCTTCTCCAGACTGAACAAACCAAGTGACTTCAGCCTCTCCTCATACATCTTCCCCTCGAAGCCCTTCACCAATTTTGTCTCTCTAGTAGCTTTATATCCTAAATGCTGTTGCACAAGCAAATGCAGTGAGAACATCTGCCCGCAGCTCCTCTTGAGCAGCATCGCGCACATTGCGTTGCACCTGTGCAGCTTGTGCTGTAATTGAGGGATAGCTGACTGTGGCTAAAATGGCTTAAGCGGCACATGCTGAAGCAGCTTGGCTGGCAGACCTGGAAACACAACCCTCTGAGGGGTAACGGCAACAGGGCACCATGCTAGGGTGCCAGTTTCTCCAGCTGGTAAAGCTGCAGCTGGAAGAGGACGTGCCCACAGCCTGCTTTGCCTTCTCCTTTCAAAATGTCTTTGGTCAGCCTGGTTGGCAGCTGCTCCTTTCCTGCTAGGTCCTGGGTAGTCGAGAGATGGTCTCTTATTTACAGTCAAATAATTCTTCAATGCCTTGGAGAGCCATTGTATCCGTACCCAGATACACAGGCAGTCCTTCTTTGGAAAAACTGGTAAGTAATTGTATAATCATTTCTATGGTGACAAAGAGTGAGAACATAACTTCAAGACATTTAGAATAACAATGTGCCTAAGCAAGTGCATATTTTAAAATGTGCTGCTAGCACATTAAAAGGTCCTAGGTAACTTCTGGCAGTCAGGAGAGACGGTCTACCATAAACCTCCTCACAGCAGGCAGCTACTGAGCCTGGAAATTAATTTCAAGAAGCACAACTGACCACTGAGCAATTTAAGTAGTAGTTTTTGCTGAACATTTCGTGGTAAACAATGCTGTTAGCTGAGCACAGAGTGACTGGACTTCAAAATGAAGAGCCAGGTCTACAGGCAAGTACAGAAATACTGCACTGCCCATGGTATGCTTAGAGCATCCTTCGTTACAAGGCACACTCACCCCTGAATCCTCACACCAAGGGTACCACCTGGAAAAGCAAAATGGGGCAACTTTTATATGCAATACCCACTTATGTTCATCTGCTTACCTGAATTGTTTCTGAAAATATAACTCCTAAAATATTTCCAATAAGTCAGTTTAAAAATGGGCTTAAAGACCTCTGTCAAAAGAAATTAATAGATAGTAAGCAGTGAACAAATACATTTGCTAACATGGGTCTGAATGGAAGACTTCCTTGGGAAATGCAGTTGACTGAGCTCAAATTCAAATTGCAAGAAAAGAACAGAGATATATATATTCAGGGAAAGATGCATCAGGTTATTCTTAAAATAATAGGAAAGAATGGAGTGAATCTTGCCTTCTCTGAGTATTGTACATGATCCTATAGAAATTGACTTATCTCATGAATCTTGAGAGACTAAATAATGCCATCAAGAAACATTTAATAGCTTCAGAAGATTTAGATAGTGAATTGTATGAAATGTGTTGACTATTTCTATGCCTTTTTATTTGGCTTTGTCATTTTTACCTCAAGTCTTGACATAGTTGGCTTCTAATGTCCACTTAAACAATGAATATGAAACATATTTTAAACTCTAATATGCTTTTCATTATATAAGACTTTTCCGATGTTTCAGATAGCTTGGACAATGTCACTAAACTTGTCAGATTCCCCTTCTGCTTCTCATAAACTAACACAATGCTGTTGAGTTAGGCTTCATACTCCTGCAGAGATATATCCAAATCCATCCAAAAGATTGTTTACATTGACATCAGAGAGGATGGAAAACAAATTACAACATTTGTATTTGTGTTAGGAGCCAGATACTGCCAGAACCACGGAAATCTGTGGCAACACTCTGATTGGATGATAGCATTTATAAATCCATTTTTTATTTTTAAGCAGACCTAATTTGGGAACCTTGAAACAGTTTATTAGTCCCCTACTGTTTTGACTTCCATCTGTCCAAGTCCTTCTTGAATGAGAAGGAGATTGTTAGGTAATAGCTGTTGAAGATATAGATATGGTAGATTCACTGGAAGGGGTTAAGAGACAGATTTTCTTCACAGTTTCCCTCATGTCCTTCCAAAAAATTGAAGTTTGCTATGTCCTTACTCCTTAGCAGTAATGCTTAGTCCTTAATGATCTGTCCTGGTTTCAGTGGGAAACTCACTCACAAATAGACAACATAGTCAGACCTGCTACATCTGAATTTTAAATGTATTGTTTCCCTAGACATTAGAAGCACCTATGGAGGTGAAAGGGGATTTGTAAAAGACAGTGAAAGAGAAAAAAAAAAGTCTCAGTAGGAAAAATGTATTTCGTAAAATTTATTTTAAGGAACCAGTATGCAGGGAGAAAGAGCAATATAATCTAAAATGGACTCTATTATTTTGTATTTCCTTGGATTAATTTGTCATTTCCAGTAACATTGAACTTACCTTTAATACTGTCAGATTTTTTTTTAAAAAAGGACTATGTTTGTCAGGATTTCATATGCCCAAACAGCAGCGTTAAATCCATAACAATTCTCATGAGCAGCCAACGTGATGGAAAGTGGAGTATTTGGGGAAGTCACATCAAGTGCCTACTCCTGCTTCCACTTAAGGCAATGAGAAATCAGGGGCAAACTCCTTAAGGAGTGGTAATCTCACAAAAGAAAGACCAGGGAGAAAGCCAGCATGTGGAAATGAAATGGCTCCCCGATTCCTTAGCATTGTGGGCAATTGACATTTATCTTTTTCTAGTGAAACACTTTTATCCCCACGTTTACGTATGACTTTTTTTCCATTCTAAGGTGGGACACTTCAGGCTTAAAAGAAATTTCAATACACTGAACAGAGAATGCCTAGAATCTGAGGTATAACCCAGAGTCTTCTCAAGAAGAGATAATATAGCACAGCTTTTCAGAACCATTAATAAATGTCTCGCTAGTCTGGCATGAGCTTGTTGAGTTCAACATGCTGGAAAAGATTCAATATTGGGGCTAACTAAAAATGGCATCAGAGGGACCAGCTATGCAGGGAAATGAAAACGGTCTCTTTCAGAAAAGGTTTGCAATAGGACAGACGTGCCAGTCTCAGGATGGCTACACGGGTTTTGTACTGGGCAAAGAGAGTAATAAGAAACTAAAAAACTTTTAGCATTTCGACTTTATTGAGAAAGGGTACAAAGGAACCACCTCTGGATATTGTAAAACTCACAAATAAATTCTTTACAGCTGCACAAGGAAAGATAACAATGAGAGCCCAATATTTCATTCCTAGCACAGTAAAAAATCCTATTATAGCCAATGCAGTTATGGGTGCACCAGCTGTATTCTGGGAATTCTATATAACTCCTGTTTGTTTCTGAACCAAAACCCCTGAGGCCAGCTTGTGAGATTAAAAAGTCCTTCTCTTTCATATACATGCTCTTCCACATCCCTGTTCGTTTACCAGTGCCTGGAACTAAGTAAGTTGTCACAATCAGACACGATGCCCTTCCAGGCCAGGGCGGAGCTTTTCAAGAGCTGCCTTCCTACCCTGCACTCTTGTATATTAGCAACAGTCATACAAAAAAATGAACCTTTTCCTTCCTTACTAACATCTACACCTTGGGATGTACTAGTCAGACATATCTCATGCTGCTGGAAGAATGTTTTTGGTTTTGTTTTGTTTTGTTTTTTTAAGTGCAGAAGACAATACAAAATATATAAAGGAAATAGAAAGAATTAAAACATCTCTGCTTCTCAAGTCTACTTTTAAATCATCAGGGGAAAAAGGCTACCACAGGTCAGGCAAGCATCATGAAGCTGGGCTATAAATTTTTACCTCAGGTATGAAAAACAATAAAAGAAAGACATTTTAAATAACACGATTCACCTTAAATTTCAGGCTTCTTACTCAGTTATCCTAGGAAACTATGATGCCAGCCAGACTACCAGCAGTACGTATGTGGAGAACTCAACAGGAGAGAACAGATGGGAGAAGCCACTGTTTGTAACACCCCTAAGGCATCTCTGTTCCCTTGTTTGGGACTTCGTTTTGTAACCTTCCCTGTTCCAGCTGCTCAGACCAGGACTTGATTCTCCTCACAAACCCTTCATGGAACAGAAAGACCACCTGGGGAGAAAATGAGTGACTTCTTCAACCACAAGAACCATTCTGCCCACGTAAACAAATCTCTCAGGGGTCAGAACAAGAGGTCAGAAGAGCCCATTCAGTTCAGCTCCCTAAATAACACCACCAGACTTAGACACAGGAAGCGCTAACTCAAGAAACCAGTAAAGAAGTCATCAGCAAAGGTTTTTATCCAAATTTACTGTTTATATCTAGAAATGGAGAAGCAGGAAACCTTTTGGAGCTCTCAGTTCAGTCTAGTCCCAAGACTTCTGTAGTCTTCCAACGTGCCTTTGCGTGGAAAGAGTTCCCTTGTGCTAGAAAACCCAAAGAGGGTTAACTTCATGTTTGCCTTAGACCTAGCAGTCCCTGGAGAACCTGTACTGGGGTTGTCCTGCCTCATTCATCACACTGGATTTCCAGCAGTTGGCTTAAATGAAAAAGAATATGAATATAAGTGTCTTTTAATCTAAAAAATTTTGATGTCCTAAACTTTGGCAATTAACTTCAATTTTTTGCTCAGCTTGTTTGAAAGCAAAGCCAGAATGGATCTAGAGGTGAACATCAGTGGAATGTGTAATACCCAGAAACCTTCCTAGAGACATCATTAAATGATGGGAGTTAACGGCATCTTTAAAGACCCTAATGCTGCAGAGACCCCACAGGTGTGGATATTTACCATACAACAGCCACAGTGCTACTGTTTACTCCTATTAAAGTTCAATTGTTTGTGCCTATTCCGTTTCAACAAATATTTAATATTTTTCTTCTTTTAGAAGCCAGAAGTGATTATTTCCATACCTCCCCTTGGCATGGTGATGGCAGAGTATTTCATAAGTACTTCATAAAAGAAGCCTGCGGATTCATTTGATATTAGTTTCTGAGTTGAATAAATAATTGCAGATACATCAATGAATCGGCTTTTTCAGTCTTGAATATTAATAAGTCAGTGTCACGTGACACTCACTGAAGTTGATAAATGGCATTCTGAAAAACTGGGCTCTACTCTGGCTTGGTAGTTCATCCTGGGCTTCCACAAAGGCAATTTCAGGAGAGGGACCTTAGAGAAGAAAATGATGAAGCAGAAGTGCAGAGAAGAAAGGGGAGAGAAAGAAGAAGGAGAGTTTGTTCTTTCCATTAATATTAAACTGTCCATTTCCCAGCTGCAGGCTCATGAAAAGGAGACTTCTTGGTGATTACCTGGTAATTCAAACCTTACAAACCCACCTCAGAACACACAAAGACAAGGTAAAAAAGGATATTTTTTTTTATTGCAGTTTCATGAAATCTGATCCACAGCAGAGCTTGAAGAATTCACTAAGCTTTTGAACACACATGCAGACTGGTATCAATTTCTTTTTTTTATTTCTTCCTTACCAGATGAACAATATATATGAACAATATCATGTGTGTGTGTGTGTGTGTCTGTGTGTGTAAACATGAGTAGCTTTTATAAATGGAAACGCCAAAGAATAAAAGTAATAGTCTGGTTTCTATAAAAGGCTCTGTCTCACGAAACAATCTGCTGCACAAACCCAGAACAAATCTCTGGAGCAATATTCACGTGTTAACATTACAGAGCGTGCTTGCCTTTTACCTGTTTACCAATTCAAAATAAGAGACCAAGAAATATAGAATGAAAGATTAACCTAAGTAGCAAATTATCTTCACAATCCCTCAGCAGTGTAATGACAGAAGATACTCGGATTCAAAAGGTTCCCCTCCCAAACTAGTGCACCCTCGGTGCTGTGACACAGCCTATACCCCATTATAACCCTGCTTTACCCTTTTTTAGAGAACCCTGTATTAAAAAGTTGTAATTTGGACCCTCTGGTGCAATTGTGCCTGTAACACACAGTGGTAACAGGGACTGAATTTGCTGTAGTTCCCCCTATCTCCCAGTAACCCACAAAAAGCCAAAGGATATTGACAAAGTAAGTTCTGCATCTCCTTTTGTTTCAGTGAAAGCCATGAGAAAAATAAGCAACATTATCTCACTTTTCCTTTTTTTTCCCCGTACACTATCAAGCATTTTAAATCAATTTGCCTTGCTATTTTGCTGGATTTTTGGAAAAGTTCTGTGGATTATATTACTGTAATGGTTTTTTTAATTTATGAATCTGTGATCTCTCGGAAGTTTAAAAGAAACAAAATACATATAAGTAGAAATTAATGAATAATGCTGTGGTTTTCTTTCTTACTTTTAACACTGCTATTGGCCAGCTGTTAAAGAATCAGTCAGATCTGGTATAACTTTGATTTGGTATGTGCCAGTGTTTTTAATCATCACCACCCTCTCCCTGGGCCCCAGGTCCAAAACAGAGTGAAATTTTAGCAGTTTTCAATGTATCTATTCTTAACTGAACATGAAAACCTCAAATAGTTCATAAAAAGCAGAAGAAGCCCAAATGTTGGTGTTGAAAGCAAATGCAGTAACACTTGGCTATCAGAGTCCACTGGCACATTTCATACTTGTTGAAAAAAAGAGCAAGCCCCCAGACATTTATTTTATTTTCCATGATCCTTGAGATCCGGAGAAATTAGCTCTTATTTGGATATTAAGCCCACAATGCAGGCTGAAACGATCTCAGTTTCCCCTGGGTTATACATATCAAAGAAGGCAGAAAAGTTCCACAACACTTCTTTAGGTTTGAATGTGTTGATAGAGCATGGCTGATATGGTACAGCACTGGGGTGATGGGTCATTCACCAATATGTGCTCAGTAAATATGTGGAGAGAGAGAGAGAGAGAGAGAGAGAACCATTTTATTCATCTTTTGTTTTAAGTATGCACTCTAATGTAAAGACCTACCCAGAGAATAGAACATCACATGTGTTTGTTTTACTAAACTGTGTGAAGGTTTGACAAAGCTGTCACAGTGTGATAGCTTTGGCCATTTATTTTCCAAGATCTTCACTTTTAGTGCTACTGCTTGCTTGGGAATGGTTTTTTTGATTTGTTTTTTGGGGGTTTTTTTGGTTTTTGTTTTTTAAACAAACAGAATTTAATAAATGTAAAAATGTTGAGAGTTCTGAAGAAGTTATTTGCCCTAACCATGGTTCATTGTTGGCTAAAGCCAAAGTCTTTCTGCTGATACACCTGTGTTACCCCAGGCCTGCAACTCTGGGCCTACAGCCCATAATATGCAACCTCACTGGTATAGCTTCACAAAACTGCGTTTTGACTAAACCTAAAACCCAGAGAAAAAAATGTGCTCAATAAGCCCGTTGAAGCTGACAGCAGTCTGCATACGTCAAACCAACTGAGGAATTATCAGCAACTCCATACTGGGTTCATCCTTTTTCTGTAACATAATGCTGAATGTAGTGACCCTGAAAATACAAGCAATTTTGATTCTTCTAACAGCAGTTTTGATTCTGCTAATGTGATTTTTTTCTTTTTTCTTTTTTTTTTTGCATAGCACTAAATGCTAAAAGCGATCGCTAAAGCACCACAGCAGTAAAGTCCTCACCCACAAATCCCTGCACCCACATCATGCAAAGTCAGATCTGACCATGTGGAGCTTTGTGTAGGACTGGGGTCCGATTTAGCCTCACATCCACCTATATCCCCAGTTCTCAAGTTGTTTTTCTTCTAGTCATTGGCACATACAGCACACAGAATCAGATTCCTGATGTGACACATCACTGAACCAGCAATGGTGACTTTCAGCCATCTTCCAAATGATTAATAACTGAGGCTACAGACTATTCCCCTCCCCCCCACCCCCTCCAGACTGAGTTGTCTGGTAACATATAGTTTCAGTCAGATAGCTTAAAACAACCAGTTTTAGCCATGCTAATGAGGGCAATTCCACATACTGTGGGTGTTTATGTATATGTCAGTCATAATTTTAACCTATTAACCTATTACCAACAAAATTTGTCAAAAAAAAAGAAGAAAGTAGCAATTTGAGTCCTATAAGTGAAAATATGTGGCTGGGGAGAAGGGGAAGACAGTATCTGAGCTTTTCTACGTGAGAGGCAACACCAGAGAAGGCACACACGTGAGCATCTGTGTGTGTGAGAGCGAGTGAGAGTTTGTGAAAGCCCCTCCGGTGGAAACAGCATCAGGGAGATCTGAAACCACATAAGAAACCAGAGAACAAAGTCATAACAGCTAATATGGAGGAAACCAGTATTCGCAAACATGGGGTTTTTTTTTTTTCCATTGCATGAACTAAGATTCAGACTGTGTCTTACTATGTGCTCTTTACAGATAATTTCAGAGACTCTGAATTGCACGTGTACACAAACCGGAAGCCAGAGTACATACTTACATGTGTGAGCAACCACATCATCATCAGCCAGACCAATAAACTAATGAAAGTTTTATTCTTACCAAGTTTTATTTTTAAGGTGAACATATTCAGGTTCTGCTTGGCCCCTTCATGGATGAACTGTGTCACAGGAGGCTGCAAAGCATCCTTGCTTTGTCTCCAAAGACAGAAGGAAATTGTGGTTCTCAGTGGAAAATGAGAGTGGAAGGGAGAAGGAGGGCCATGGCTGAGGTTTCAGGGGAGAATGAGAGTGAGAAAGCAAGGGCAGCCTGTGTTACAGAAGGAACAGATTGCTGGTTTCAGTGTACAGCAGTGCCTCTCCCTGTCCTGTAGCTCTGTGCTGGAAGATGTCCACAGCTGCTTTGCATCTCAGTGGGCAAGTGTCCTTTAGCAGGAAAGAATTCAGGCAACCGAACACTGCTGAGCACCACTGGCTCTCTGTGGCAGTGGAGTTCTAGGTGAACTGCAGAAACACCCATAAAAGCCATCACAGAGGGAAAAAGAGAGCTCTTGCTGGCAGGAGACCTGGGTGACAAACAGGTTATCAGTAAGCCTTTATCTGAGACTTAGAATCATAGAATTCATAGAATACCTCAAGTTGGAAGGGACGCATAAGGATCATCTCTTCCTACTACTGAGCTGTAATTACTTTTAGTTCCTCCCAACTGAAAAAGAGGGACAAATAAAGCTTTTGTTTTGCACTTGTGACCCACACGTTCCTTCTGTCTTCATTCCCCAACAATGATTTAGGGCTCATCTCACTCACCTGAGCAATTCTTACTCATCTGTATGGCACAAGAATGAAAGTCGGCAGAAGGAGGTTCACAGAAACTCCACAGAAAGATTAAACAACCTAAAGAAGGAGGAAGGATTCTTCAGAAAGGCTTCAAAGCTGCCTTGGTCATGCATCTGTTGAAAAAGACCAAACAAAAGTGTTTTTTTTCCCCATGATATCTTGTCCAAAAAATCTTTCCAGATACACAACAGTAACTATATAAAACTAGAATTAAAATAAGGAAGTAGCATTTACCAGGTTAATTTCTGAATAGCCCTTTGTTAAAGAGCTGTGTGAAACCTGCCAGTTAGATTAACTGATGATTTTGAAAACCAACAGAATGGGCAGAACTATACAGTAATTGCACAGATTACTGTAAATATATGAGGAAAATCATGGTTCTGTAATATAAGCCACATTGTTTAAGTAAGTTTTGCACAGCCACACAAGTAATGTCTCACTGCAGACATTCTGAACGTTAATCCATAACGTAACTAGCTGCAGTAAGAGAGAGGAGAAAAAAAAAAACAACAAACCCACCCGGTTCGTAGCTATCCTGTATCTCAGACAGGGTGATATAACATAACATATGTTTTAAAATGATAAAGACTTCCAAGTATAAGACGCGGTTTCCAGAAAAATATTCATACACGCCCAAACAAAAGCAAAATCCTGTAATAATTGAGTAATTGCAGCTTTCTGCATCCAAGAAGTTAAAAAAAAAAATAAAAAAAAAATCCAGCCCAAACCAGCCCTTTTCAGTGTCTTAGCTGGTCAACACTCTTATACACAAAGCCCAGTGCTTTTCCCTAAAACCTAAGAATTAATCAGCATTATGTAAGAGATTTTTATAACACTCTAAAAATACATTGTGAATTCCTTTCCAGTGTCGGACTGAGAAGCTTTAAAGTACTGCCACCCCTTCATCCCTCTTTTTAAGAAACACTGGATCTTCATTTCTGATATTAGAAACTTAAATTTGTCTCAGTATTTGTGCATCAAGTCTCATTAATTACAGTATTGGCCTCATGAGATACAACTGCTGCTGCTAAGAGCAGTGTTTGTGCTCAAAATGATGGGAGCAAGGGCACAGATACACAGATATTACACATGTATAAACACTTCAAGAAAGAATTAATGACACATAAAACTTCATAAGACTATTTTTATGTTTTCGTGTTAATTTACCTGCTTACTAAGCAAACTTTTGTACCCATGTGATAACGTTTTGTTTGCGTGGTGCTAATAGATCACACACTTTCCTGCAAAGGCAGTTGGTAACGTTAGCCTGGCAAACCTACAGCAGAGCCCTATGACTACCTAATTCCTTTCTGTGCTCTATTTTTCATATGCATAATAAATAAGTGCTACCACTTGTTCTGTATTTTCCACTGAAGGATCTCTAAGCAAAATTACAAAGTCATCACCGGAATGTTAACGGTAACCTGGGAACCAGACCTGTAAAGAGAAGGAGTTTTAACACTGTTATTGGGGACAGAGCCATCCTGCTCATGTCCGAGTGTCCATCCCTACCCTCCTGAAGTTCATTCCACTCTGCCCCAAATCACAATTTGATCTATGAACATGCATTTGCAGTCCTTCAGACCAAAATAAAACAAAAGAATGCAAATAAATTACATTAAGAACAGGAACAAAGCATTTTCAGCTGTGAAAATCTTGTAATGGAATGCATACCCAAGGACATTACAGGGATCTTGTCATTGCATTTTTAGGAAACACCTCAACATCGTCCTCTTCCAGAACGAAACTTTCCCCCATACAAGGCTGACACAGCACTGACACAGCCGTCTTCTCAAAATAACCCCCTACCCTTCAAACCACAAACAAATCAATCAAAAATATTGAGGTGAATAAAACAAGAGATTTTGCAGGGGGAAAAAAAAAAAAACAAACAAAAAGAAGATACAAAGATGACTGCCTTGCCCAGGAATGATTTCACCATTGTTACCAGCTTCCTGTGAAAGCCCTGCTGGTACTATGGTTGATGGGTGACAGTATAAAGCCTTGAAGAGGAGGTAGTCAACATATCTGATGGGATGATAGCAGCTGTTCCACAAGGGCAATCAAATATTTAGATGAAAGTTGTAGTCTGGATTATGATGATCCTGTACCAAAGTTAAGTGTCAACAATCCTTTGTACGTTTGCCCAAGGATGTCCATGTTCACTTGTTTCCTTCCCTCAGCAACTCTCATTTTTAAAAATATTTTACCTACAAACAAGCCCTTCTTTGTTCTACGTCTTGATTCTTTCTCTTTCCTTCCTTCCTTCCTTCCTTCCTTCCTTCCTTCCATCCCTCCTTCATCTCTTCCTTCCTTCCTTCCTTCCTTCCTTCCTTCCTACAAGAAAGGTTTTCTAGATTACTCTTTACCATTTTATTTGTTCAGCTTAATTTCCTTCCTTCCTTCCTTCCTTCCTTCCTTCCTTCCTTCCTTCCTGCCATTTTCTGCTACCCCTGTTCACACTGAATGCAATCAGTCACATGGCTGGCTAGCCTCCACCTGAACTCCATGGCACAAGACATGTAAGCATTATTCGGTACAAATGAAGGCAAAATACATCCCTTTGGTTCACGCTTCATTTATGTGCCCTTCTCAGATTCTCTCCCTACAGTCTTTCCTCCTTTTATCACCCAAATTCATTGTGCATTGGTCTTGTACCTTTTTTTTGTTGTTGTTGACACCCATAGCCATTTTCACCTCCTCCATTTCCTCCCTTAGCTTCTCCTACCCTTCCCTTTGCTCCTTCATTGCTCTGTTTTCTCCTGCCATTTCCCACTTACTTTCTTCTCCCACCATAACTCACTGTTGCCACCTTGCTCGTTGTTCTTCCCCTGGTTTTACTGGTATAACTCTGAAATAAGAGGGAGCCTTGGTCGTGCCACAACGTGGAGTCCGGGGTGACCGCTGGCGGCGGGTTGCATGGGAAACCTCATTTAGTTTTTTCATTAGACCCACTCCAACCACTTTCTCCCGATGACCTGTTAATATAAAAAATATCGCGGGGTGAAAGCGGGGAGACAGACCAACAACTTTGGCACAAAATGGCTTTTATTGCGGTATGCTTTAATTCGATGAATTATTGCAGCCCGTTGCAAAAGCGCACATCCCACAGAACGCGCCCGGTGACAGGGAATTGCCTGTGTGCCACGACGAGCGCCTCGGACTCCTCAGCCTCTTGCTCCTTCCTCTTGTCTCTGCAACTCCATTGCTAATTTGTTCCAGTCGCTCATTAATACTCTCTTAATCCACCCCCCAACAATTCCACCTCATCAGCCGTTCCCTTCAGTCTATCAGCTCAAAATCCAGAGGATTTTATTTTTATTTTTATTTTTTTTTTTCCCCTGCAGCTCCAACAATGATAAACAGATGCTGGTGGTCTATGCCTCGTACAACTTCCCTCCTCGAATTTTGCGTGGCGCTTATTGTTTGTGACCTTTGCCTGCCAACACAACGGCGAGACGGGTGTATTTACAACCGGCCTGACCAAAAAACGTGCTCCGAGGTCTTGACATTAAACACGAAAACCCTCCTTGGGTTACACACGTGAGGAGGTTTACAAGATTAGTCACAGGTTTGTAAAGATAAGCAGGTATCAACATCTGCAAAATTTGGGATTATATTTCAGTAGCAAGGGCAAAAAAATAAAATAAAATAAAATAAAATA
>NW_010336191.1:0-16227 GCF_000700745.2 Antrostomus carolinensis | reverse complement strand
GGCGGCGGCTGCTCCCGCTGGGTTGCCCCGGCGCAGCTCTGGGACGCGGCCTCTCTTCGGGGAAGGGGTTTTCTCTGGGGCAGGTGTTCGGGAAGGCGGGTACCTTTTGTGCGGCTGAGGGAGGCCGGGCTCCCTCCCTGGGTTTCCAGCCTTACCCGTCAGAAGGCCTCGGTGGAAAAAGAGGAAGAAAAAAGGCTCAAAGGAAACTTCCCTGCAAAGGGGATTGAGAAGAGCTTTGTGGAAACGCAGAGGGAAGAGGATATAGGTGTGGCCTGAGCTCTGGAAAAAACATTATGAGAGCATCCTCTAAGTCAGAATTGGAGAAACTTCAAAATTTGAAGAAATAAAGAGGAATTTCCATGCTTCTGCAAAGTGCCCGGAGTCTGTGTACCTCGAGATGGGACAAGAAATGGGTCCCCATATGGATGTTGTGGCTGCGAGCTGTCGTTACTTGGTACATCTGTACAAATGGGGGAACATAGACCCTCAGAGTTGGGTAGCATAGGATGTTATCAAGCATACCTCTGGAATGGAAATAACTGGTTTGGTACCTTTGCAAAAAAGTTTTTGTTCAGTGCGTGTGCAGGCGTTATGGTGCTGGTGGTATATTTCTCTGGTGACTGAAGAATATCAAGGCTACCAGTAGAGTCTACAGGTAGAGCCAATGGTCTGCAGGCAGTTAAGGAAAGTCAGCCTTCACAAATGCTGTTTCTTTCTGGGAAACAAGCTCTGGTAATGTGTGCAGGTAGGAGTGATTGTATTTCAGAAAAATACCTAAAGATGCATTAAAAAAAAAAACTCACTTAAGAATATATCTTTCTTCATCTTCATAATCTTTCTCTAAAAGAACTGCTACTTTCCTGCCTATATTTTTCTGTAGGACTGTCTCTGTTCTTATATGGGCATATATTTGTAAAGCTCTGTGAGATTTCAGAGAAAATTAAAGGAAAGGGAATTGTGCAAATTAAGGATGAGAGTTACTTCTGAATTTTCAGGTTAGTTTTGAATAGATGCACTTAATAAGTACATACACACTATTATTCTTGTTTTTAAGAATGCTGCTATTCCATAAAGGGCTTTAGTTTCTGCTAGTGAACAGGAAAATTGCTGAGTAACTTTCTTCTATATTTTTTTTAGTCCATTTTCCAGAGCATGTACGTGTATTGCAGGAGCCTGTTAACTGCAGGAAAGTTGAAGCTCAGAAGCTTCTCTTTCATTGAAGTTACGTAAGCAAAGAGAGCTATGAGGTTTTATCTATACACCTAGAAATAAGGAGCCTTATTTTAGAGGTCTTAATGCTTATTTTGGTACTACCAGTGATTTGTTAGTTACTATACTGATTTAAAGTAGTAGCAGAGGCTTTACAGGAAGCAGTTTGTGAAAATGGAAAAAAAAAAAATCTGTGATTCCTTCTTCTTTAAGTTGCCTAAGCAATACTAGTTGTGGTAAAATAGTGAATATTTTATATATGCAGAAGGTAGAGGGCTTTCAGTGCTTTGGAAAGGAAAGTAAATGTCTCCATCTTGCAGTGAGGGAGGCTGAGTTAGACACTTGAAACACTTGTCTGCTGGATGGCTTTGGGCAAATTTGGAGAACTTAAGAGTAGAATCCAGGTCCTCAAGGTAGCAGTCAGGTGTTCTGATTTCAAGACTGGTAGTTAACAACACTTCTTGTCCTGTTGTCAGCTGAACAGCTTTTTAAGCCTCCTAATCATCAAACTAAAATCTAGAAGTATTTTTCAAGTGAGTTAATATGGTTCAAGAGATCACCCTTTTGGCCTTGCAGATTGTGATTTGGGAGTGTTAGGTTACCCTTCCAGGTATGGGGACCTCATCTCTCAGACTCTTCCTTCTCCTCTTTCTCTGGATGACACTGATGGCTCTTGCGTATAAGAATACAATTTACTCTTCACCCGTTGGTTTTGGGGAATGGCTTGGGAATGGTCACTATGGAAAGAGTACACAGAAGGAGGAAGAGAAAACAAAGGGAACTAAATGAATTTTCTGGTGGGAAGGAGGTCTGGGATTGGAGTGTAGGGAGAAGGCAGTATATGTTCTGTTTGCTTTTTGTTCATCTGAAAGAAACCTGATAACATCTTGATGCTGTGCCATAATCATCAGGAAGAAATCAAATACCAAGACAGAATTACAGGGCTTTCAAAACAGAGTGATGTTTTCAGTGTATTTATTTTAAGGTAATTGTGTCATACTTTCTTGTGTTAAACTTTGTTCTGTAGAAAACCATAAAATGTTTCAAGTAAACTTATTTTGCTTCTTCAACAATGTAAGTTGGCAAGTGAGCCTGACTGCCATTCTTCCTATAATAAAGTGTTTAGACTACAGGTTCTTACAACTTTTTCAGGAAGTTCAGACTAGAATGATCATCCATTAAGACTAAATGGAGCGGGGATCACCATGTGTCTAACTTAAAAGAAAGGATATAAGATGAATTTTTATAATGTGATACACGGACAATGTGAAATGAAATCGAATAGCATATAAATCTCTTTGACGTCGGGAAGTACAGCTGCAGCAACCTCAGCCCCTTTTTCCACATAGTTCTCAGCACGCTCATACAATGGGTCTGTTAAGCTTCTACAACCCTGAGATCTGAGTTAGAAATGCAGTGTAAATCTCTGGGATTAAATGGTCAATTTTCATTTTCCAACCATGACTAAACTTCTCTCTGAAGGAGGAGGATTACTACTCTCTCAATAGTGCTTGATATTTCGAAAGTGCTCATTGCAGTAGTATTTATGCAGTCTGTGCAGCTTACGGAGAATGAAGGAACTGATTTGGAGAACAGAACCCAAAACCTCCTTGAAAATAACGGTGCTAAGCATGAACTGACACTAGTGTCAGCTTCCACTTTGAGTTCTCAGCTTTGTGCTTTTCTGATATCTTCTTAATGCTGAGTTCTTTCCTTTACTCTGTTCTCTCCATTTCTCATCCCCCACTTTGGGAAACCCTAGTTAGAAACAAAATGCTGAAACCAAATAAATCTATGATACAGAATTTACTTTTCCATTTAGTACAGGTGATGGTTCAGGGCCTTGCTAGCTTTTTCTGGCATTTGTGGGACGGTCTTCAAATACATTAGTTTTGCTTTGGTTTAAGGTAAATAGTCATCGGTTAACTAGGGTTTTGCTTGTTAATCGAGGCTAAGTTTCAAAGTAACTTTTTGGAACTTTTTGATGATTGAAGTGAAAAGCAGTAGTGTTAATGTTCTGGTATGAGTACACAGGCTTCATGACTTTAGCACACCCACCTGGAAAAGGAAAGTGGATAGGACAGGGCTAACTGCTGCAGCATGAATTTTAAGGCAACTCTTGAATATACAGAGGAATTTGGAAAACTTTTGTGTACTTTAAGTTTCAAATCTGAGAAATGTCTTGTAGTGTTACATGGGTTTTGATGCCTTCCAACTGTGGCTGAAGGAGTAGTCTTTTGATACCTTCCAAAACAGATGGGTTGGCCTTGCTACTCTACTTGCTTCCTTTGATAACACTTAAAGAGCTTAGATACTTGATGAATCATGCCTCTGATGTTCCTTGTCTAAATGTTATTTTGTTTCAAGTGTGAGACTATCATGCTGCTTGAAAAAACCCAGTTTAGCTGCATAAGAAAATAATTAATCTACAAGCACCAGAGTGGTATTTGTACCAGCTTGTTTGGGAGATTTCAATCTAAAGAGAGGAAAAAAAAACAAAACCAAAACAACTCGGCTTTTAAAAGCCTGTAGTATAATCCGTTGAGGGTTTTGGTAATGTTAGTTTCCATGTTGAAAATGGAAAGGCCAGCTCAAGTTTTCAGTACTTCTGTGGCCCGAATTGTAATGATTGACTAATTGAAAAGCCTGGAATTGTGGAGGAGAGGACTACTCAGGAAATGATGTGTAACTTCATTTGTGGGCTCTGGGTGGGGAAAAAAGAGCCAAAGATTTTGAATGTGAAAACTCCCCAAGGATCTATCTTTGGGACTCTTGAGTGCAGTTGCAATACATGAGGGCATACCCGAGAGCACTTCTCCTTGATGACATTTTGCCCACCAGTAAAGTGGGCAAAATGAGTAGCCTGTGCTCAAGTCCATTTTAAGAATAACTTTGGACTTCAGCAACCAATACTAAACCTAGACTGCTGCTGCTTCATTGTTGCAGGTACTCGATGTACCTTGAGTGGGCTTATGTTGTGTTTATGGTCCCTGGTAGATAAACCTGCTGTCACTGAAAGACAAAACAAGAAAACTCATTTGCAGCCTGGGAGTTTCAGTTGAGTGCAGATGCAAACTCTGGGAAGTGGGAAAAGAGTATTCCTGAATCCATTTGGGAGCAACACGTTAAGTGACCATATTATCATGGAATGGTTAGGATTGGAAGGGACCTTACAGATCATCTAGTTCCAACCCCCCTGACATTATCTAGTCATTTAATAGCCTATAAATGAAGAGGGAATATATCTGTCAATTTTGAGAACTCTAGTTACTCTTTAAATAACCTTGACTACACATTGCCTTGGATTTGCATGCAAATTATTTTGATAACCCATTAGGAGGTGATGATAGTGACACACAATCTGTTACTTCAGAGCTGGGATCTAGCTCTGAAGTAGTTGGTACTCAAGTAGTTGGTCACAGGACAGTGTCAGTCTAGTTTCTGCTGGAACAGCTTCTTTTGAAAGGAATGACAAGGAGAATACTCTGTAGGAACTGTGGCTAATTAGGAGTTTTTCCATTAAATTTAACATACAAATGCTAAAGTTCTATGACAAAACTGGTATTTAAATCTGATTATCTTTGCTTTGTGCTTTTACTGTGTAGTGGTTACTTTAATATGAAAAATAATATTCTCAAAATTATGTAGGAAAGAAGAAAACCCTTATGAGTCTTGTTGGTCTTCCCTTTCCAGGTTAATTTAATCAATTAAACTCCTCCTAACTTCTAGTTGTTGCATTTTCTGTGTCTTAAATGTACATTCTGTCAGCTCTGGTGGTGTATTTCCATTTGGGGTGTCTCTTGGTTGGACTAGGAGAGAGCAATCAGTCTTCATCATTGTGGATAGTGGAAGAGGAGTAATGGTCAATAGTAAGCGCTAAATATTCAGTGTTGTTCCAAAATAGAGCTCACAATGCTCTTGTGATGTAGTCATTAGTATTGCAGAACATGAGTTAGTCCCTGGGGACTGTAGACACATACTTTGATGTTTTCCAGACAAAAGTTTAGTCACTTGAGTGACTAAATTTGGGAGCTTACATTATATTCGGTTGGTTGAGTATACATATATTTTTTATAATTAACTTAAACAGTATCGGCAAACAAATTAGCAAATTGTGCTACTAACAATGTTTGCAAGAAAACATTGGTGCAAAGGCCAACTAGTACAAGTTATTTAAAAAAGTAAGTTCAATGCAAATTACAAGAGAAAAAGCTAAAAGGAATTGGAGGTGGTAGATCTTTCGAGGTCCCTTCCAATCCCTAACATTCTGTGATTCTGTGTGTGTGTGTGTGAATTTTCTTCACTTGCATGGGGTTTTTTTCACCCTCATGGGGGTGAGGAACTAGTCTTATCCTAGTTTAGGGCTCCTCCCTCTTTACCCTTCCCTTCTCTAAGCATGTCTGCTGGGTACTGTGGCAGTATGTTATGAGGGCAGCGTGACAGGATCTTGCAAAACCTGATGGGGATACTTCTGGAACTGCAGATGCTGCTTCCACTCCATTGAAAGCATGAACTAATTATCTACTAGATATGAGTGTGATGGTCTCAGGAAACGGAGAACCCTGGTAATATAATTCTGAAAACATTAGCTCTTTTTAAGGTCCTGCAGCAGTCCTCACCTCTGAGGTCATCATCTCTCTACTTTGTGCCTAGTTGCAAGTAAAGCATGCAGTGAGAGTATTTTTCTTCTGCTGCATTTATCGTCATTTTGCTGAATTCAGTCAAAGACAAGGACTCTTTTCAGCATTCCCAGACAAGCAGACATCACTGCTGCTCCAAATTCAAAGATTCGGTGGCTAATCCAAATGTTTCTTAATGTTTGTATTCCTGTGGACTAAGTAAATGACAGTTCCCCTTTGTTCTCATTTTTTATTTGTATGTTGGGCTGGAAGGTAGGTCATCTTTACTGTTTACCCTGCTCTCACCTGGGTGGTACTGGAATATGTGCATAACTGCTGAGCCTTTTCGTTGTCTAACTGGGCTAACTGGTGCTGCTCCCACTCCTACCCTTGTGTCTGCCTCATAACAAACTAATATAAGTGATGGAAACCACTTTTTGTATAAATGATTAGGGTTTTGGTGATGTTTGCTCACTGGATTGGCTTGTGGGACAAATGACAAACCTATCAAACAGGAGAGGGTGGGACTGCAGTACCAGGAAGGATGCCCCTTTTGATGGTACCTCATGGTTAGACTGACTGCTCTGTAATGTGAAACCTCATCCTCAATGACATTGGGATCTTGGCTGCTGCTTGGCTGTAATGTTTCCAAGGGCATAGATCAAATAAAACCACCGTTAATGCTTTTACGATAGCACGCTGTAAAAATCTGATTGTCTCACTATTACTTTGTGGGTAGTAGATCACCTTCTTCGCAGCGTGCCAGACAGCAAGTTAAAAAAGAAGTGCTTGTGACTATATTTGCAAACACTGACAACTTTATTTCAAAAACTGTGTTTGAAAACGTCTTTTTTAGAAGGTTAAGAGATGTTTTCTAAAAATACAAGTAGGTTACATTTTATCATCTTTCTTTACTTGCCAGTAAGTGTTGCTGCTGAAAAGTCCAGTCCCATCTATGGCGGTGTGATTCAGCTTTCTCTCTCTCCCTTGTATTGGCACCAGCGATCACGGAGCTGTCACAGTTTTTCAGTACAGTTAAACTTGTGGGTCCAGCTGGACCTGTGTTCATATAGCTGCATCACTTTGTACTGTTCCACTGGCTCAAAGGGTGTGTTAGAAATATCTTGCTGAGGTGGGAGCGCTCGTTTTGGCATTAACTCAGATTTATATTGGTCTCTGTGTGAATTGTGTTCCCCGGACTTTGTCGGTTCCTTGTAAACAATGAGGAAAAGCAACACAGTAGGAAACACATTTGAGTCTCCCTGTTGCCTGCAATGTTTACAGCCATAGGAAAAGGCAGTATTGCCTGTTAGCTGTGACTTGGACTTCCCTGGTCAAGTATTCAGCAGTGATCAGCACTTCTCTCACAACAACAGTTTCCATAAGTGATATAATGCTGGAGATCTAGGGTTTGGTGTGAGATTAAGCAGTGTGTTAATGGTAAAAGCTTAAAAAGTAGCTGCTGCTGCTGCAGTATTTCACGTGTAACGGTTACTCTGTTGTCTGTGATCTCATACTCTGTAGCAGTTCCTTAAAATTATTTTGAGAAAATGCACTGTTGGAGACTTTTCTATTTGTATATAAACTCTTAAGTAGTTTTGCAAGTTCTCTGTAGACACTTGACTAGAATAATCCAATCTTTTGATCACTTGACTGTTGGTTTGCGCATGGAAGAACCTGCCCTCGCTTCTGAGCCAGTGACCCCCCAAACCTATTGTTTCCTTTATGTGTTTGGTGCTTTACTGTGGTGTGTTCTCTCAGCCTCTGAGTTCATCCATCTGGCACAAGGTGTGGGATTTCTAGGATAACGAATCCTTCAAGTACTGGAGTATGTGAATAATTTAAAAGGTGAAAGTTGTGTTTTCTGTAGTAGTGTAACTACTGATGTAAGGTATTCTTAAATCAAGCTGCTGTTTAAATAGCACAACGCTTCTTTATGTATTGGCAAGCATCACTGGCTTCAAGTGACATTAGCTGGTGATAACCTTTCTAATAATTCCTACAAAATTATTTCATTAATTATTATTTGAAAATACAAGACAACCTGGGGTTTTTGGTTTTGTTTTTTTTTTTTTCAAATCTAGAACACTTTCAAAAGTAAAGGAGAAAAATTGTATTTGAGCTAGTCCTAGTAAAGAGCCTTTGTGCAAGTACTCGTAAAACCTTCATCCTGCTGGTGAGTAGGAAACATTCTGCTTGGTGCCTGACAGCTGTGCTCTGTCAGGCTGAGGATCTAGTGCTTTGTCTGTGACGTGAAAAAAAAACCCAAACCAAAACCAACCCAAAAATGGGTACAAGAGCAAGACAGTGTGGTACTTTGGTATAATCTTCCAGTTATTGGCAGCCTTTGGTTTTGGAAACTTCTTGAGCCGGGAGTTGCATCTGGAATGTAATCGAATAGTCCTTTTTCTTCCATCAATTTGTCTTAATTGCTTTTTGAGTCCCTTTTGGCCAGCACCCCATGTAAATCAGTTTGTCTCACTGGGTGGTGTACAGGAAAAACCCTACTTTTAGTTTAACCTTCTGTTTGATGACTGTTGCTGCACCACTCGTACTTGTGTAGCAAGAGGTGGGGAAAGAACAGTCGTCTTCTCCTCCCTTTCTCCAAATGGTTTGTAATTTCTGTAGATTTTTGATATGTCAAGCCTTAGCCATCTTTTTTTTTCAAAAATGTGGATTTCTAAATCTCTTTAGTGTTTTCATCCGTGTGAGATACGATACTCCATGATTTAGATCACATGTCACACTCTTGCTGCATCTTTTCTTGTTCTTCCCTATCTCCATTCAGGTTTTGTGCTTGCCAGGGATTTATACAGTGACTTGAATATATTTAAAATTATTAGGAAAGGAATGGAACAGAGAGCTTCCTATTTTTCCTCCATAACTGGTGCTTCCAGTTGCTGTTGTTTTGCTGTTTTCTGATGCCTGACACCATCCTTATTCTGTGAATTTTAATTCTTTCCACCTGTGCTTATTCTGTGTTCTGCTTTGATTGCAGCATAAAAGCTTTAGAGTGGTTGAACTGCTCAGAAGTTTATTTCATATCAAAAGCTGTTGCCACGTCTTTTTCCATATTCCAAATTTGCAAACAGATTGGTAATTGACAGTATTCAATCTTCTGAAGGAAAGACTGAATTGACCTTTTCTATAGTAGTAGAAAATCAGAAAAATTGTCAGAGCAGCACTGAAGGTGCTGTGAAGGAAGGTTTACTGTGAAATGAGCACTACAATGAAAATAATCTGGTGTTACCTTCGTTCTTGGAGCTCGGTAGGGAGTGTTGTACCTGCAATACGACATGTTTGGAGTTTTTTTCCTTATTTGTACCAATGGTGTCTGAATCCACATTCAATTTTGATAAATATACTTTATTGTTAACTATGGTAAACTAACCTGTTCATTCTATAGCAAGTGAAAATTCTAGGAATTTTAACTAAATTTAACCTTCTAAATGAAATCTTTACCTCTAGGCATGAACAGGATGTATAAACTTCTAAACAGTTTTACCTATGGGTGAAAGTGACTCTCTGGCTACCTCCCATGATGGTGTTTTTGGAGGAAAGAGATATGGAAAGTGTTCTGAATGTTTTTCCAGAAAAAGGTAACTTGTCCTGCAGATTAATGAGGCAAGGATTATCAAATGCTCCTTGTGGCAGCAAAAAATAGTGTTACCAGTAACTCCAAAATGCAAGAATAGCACTAGATGTAATCTAAATTTAGCATTTTCTCTGTTTCTCCTCATCTTTCTGACATCTGCTTGTAGCATTTATAGAACAGTTTTGCAGAGAGGGAGAAACATTCAGCTTAAATTCACTTTACCAGGGAACTTGCTGAGTCACAAATACTTTTGACCACTAAGAGTTGGGGGAAGAAGCATTGTCTATGTAAAGCTTTTACTCCTGATGTATTTTAGGTCTATATCTCAAAGCTGGTGTGTTCTCAAAATTCTGGTTTTGAGAGATGCTGTTCCTGTGGGTATGTATAGGACAGCATTCCTACTAACCCATTTTTTATGTCCTTCATTCAGTGTTTAAAATTGACCTATGTGTGTCTGTCTACATCTCTGCTTTGTCAGGGCTAATGCTGATGTATCTACATCTGAACCTGCCACGTTGTCCTGGATCGGGCTCTGTATGTGATTTGGTGGCCACCATTTCTCTGTCTTAGAGAAAGGTGCTGATGCTCCACTCTCCCCATGGGTAATGTTATAGTTAATACATTCGTGTATAGGGTCTGAGGTCTAAGTTTAGTCCTCTCTTTTTGCCCCAGGGAGATTCAAACCTGCATTTCCAAGGAGCAGCAGCCAGCAGATAAGTGACTATTCTGGGACTGGACCAGACTCTGTGCCCTTGATTGAAACTCTGTTCTGTGGTTTTCTCCAAACGAAAGATGAAACTTTCCTTAACAACAGTCTCTTGAGATCCTCCGTGTCTCCAGTGGGAGCAGGAAAAGGCAGAGGGACAGTGTGGGGAATTGTGTCGAGCCTGAGGTCCCACTGCCTCTTTATCCAGACAGGAATCGTGCGATCTTGCCGTCGCTCTGGTGAGACTCTGAAGGGACTGCGGTAGCTGTGAGATGGGTAAGGGTTAAATCACTCTGAAAGCTGTAAGATAGAAAAGCCGGAGCTGAGCAGCTGGGGGAGATGGTTGCAGAGAGCCGGAGCTGAAGCAGGTGAAAGGTCAGAGCTGGCGTGTGTGGGCTGGGAGCTCCCAGCAGGGCCCGAAGACTGGGGAGATGGTGATCACTGGCTGACAGAGCACCAATTAACCATTTCTCTTCATGAACACTTCTCACCGAACAGAAACAACCCTGGCATTAAATACCTAGAAATAACAGTGTCCCACCAGTCTCGGTTACCACGATGCTTTGGAAAAAATTAATCTTGAAGTTCTCGACTGGGGGCTGGGGGAGCTGACGCTGACTTTGAATTGCACCCAGGATGACGTTCTGCACAAGCAATGGGTTTGCAAGTGTCTAAGGTCGTGAGACATAGTGCAGGCATCTGCAATTCAGAGAGAACCTTCTAAGTGGTTTTTTTTTCCTCATGCTTACATTTGTTAACACCATTCAAATAAAGCAGATCTAAAGGCTTCTGCTAATAAAAGGATAAACTGTGTAACTAAGAATGAGAGTCGGCTTTTGGTCTGTATGACAGAGTTTTACTAAATAGTTATGTCTGGAATTTAAAGCAGCAGTTTGTAAATATATTCCATTTTCGTCTTCTCATGGTGCTGTGGAGATATATTCTCTACTTTATAAAAAGAAAGTAACAATCACTGGAGAATCATAAATATTTACAATTTTGGGAAACTGTGCTTCAAGAACACTGTTGCATAGTGACAACCACAGTACTTTGCTTTGAGTTCTTATTCTGTGACACTCACTCAGCTGCTTCTCTCTTCCCTCTCCAATCTTAATTTCCATTGGGAAAGTTACTGTTCTTGTTGTGTGATGCTGTTAAAGGACTGGAGAGGTGAAAGGTTCAAGTGTTAAGAAAACATACGTGCAGTCTTGATAGCTTAAAGCATGTTAAAAAAAAGAATCAGTCCAGTAATGTGGAGGTTGATGTGAATAGCTGTGGAAACAGAACTTCAGTTTGGGGGTTTTATTTTATTTATTTTCATAAACTGTAAAACCAAAATGATAAAATGGACAGAAAATTATAAAATCGACAGAATGATAAAAGTAGTTTATTATAACCCACAGATTTTATTTGTGGATTAGATGGTACTTGAGATGTTAAGCCACCATTAACAGATCTGTCTATTATTAAAATGGTCCTTACTATTGAGAAATAACTGCTGGCCGTATGAAGCTATTTAGTATTGATGTAGTTAGATTCAAGACTGAAGTTTCAAAGTTACTTAACCTCATGTGTTTGACTTGTTGCCATGAATATGAAATTAAGTTTCCATAAAAACTGCAAAAGGCTAAATTAAGCAGTTTTAGTAATCCTGAGTTTAATTTGAGAACTAGATCACTTTCCTTCCAGGTTGGTGGTTTTTCCCTCCACCCCCCCCAGAATAAGATTATCAAAACTTATTGTCATGACTCCTTAGCAAATGTGTGGCAAGTTCAAAAAGTAAACTGATGGAAAACTGCACCTGCTTTACTGAGCCCAGGAGCTTGAGATCTAGCCAATCTCTTCAGCCTTCTTGCTGCTGGGCTTTCCTCCTGGAGGTAACCATTTGGATGAAAGTATCTCAACAGAAGATACTCATTTACAGCAATTTTTCAAGAAGCCTGTGCAGTTGGGTAGCTGCGTTTTCTTGTGCTGTGCCGTGTTGTCGAGCATCCAAGCAGATCATGGCAATATTGTGCTTTATAGCAACAGGCTTTTTGGATCTTGCTAGTTTGCTATTGATATATTTTTTTACCAAAATGTTTAACAAGTTGTTGGATACATACAGCAATGGAAGTCACTGAGTTTCCTCAGTTTTGGATGCTCAGTATACTTTGCTGTGCCAGAATAGACAGTATGTTATTTCAACAATATTTTTAATGCTCTTCTGATCTCCTAATGCTTGAGAAAGCTAGTATGTCCTTTTTGGTATCTAAAACCCAACTGCAAAGGAAAAGATGGAAGAATATGGTTTCAGGCATGGTGTTACCTTTAAAACTACAGCTGTGAGGATCATACATTAGTTCCCAGACACTTTTCTTATGCATTTGGTGTTTACTTTTATTATCATCTCTTGGTAGTATGGCTTGTTGCTGCTAGTATTTTTTTTCCACCTGGAAAAATATATTATGGCTAAATTGCTTACACAAGCAAGCTCTTTCTATCTTATTTCTGTTGGAGATGTTGCAATAAACAATGTTTATGATTCTCTTCTGAGTTCAGTCTTACCAGAAGAGTGTCCAAAAAAAACAAAAAAGAAGCTTCAGGTACCTCTGAGTCCTTGTTCTTTCACACTTTTAATCTTTACATCACTGACTTTCTTATCTGAATCATTCTTTAGGGCTGTAGGGTTCTGGTTGATGCACGTGACAAGCTGGGGATCCCTTGGCAGTACACCGAGAATGAGAAGCACGGAATGTTTTTGATGGCTTTTGAAAACAAAGCTGGAATGCCCATAGAGCCTGCCACCTTCCAGCTGTACGTACCCGCGCTGGGCGCGCTGTGGAGGGATTCGGGAATCAAGGAAGCCTTCAGCCGTCGGAGCGAGTATCAGCTGGTGAGTACGTCCATCTTCATGGTGGTGGGAGGAGAAAAAGTTCCCTGCTGTATAAATCTCTCTTCAATTGAAAGATTACTTGCTATGTGCAAGATTTATCCCTCATGTGAGCCGTTTGTAGTAATACTGTAAATCTGAGTACTTCAGCAGCAGAAACAAGTGGTAATTGGAGCCAAACTTGAAAAACTGCATGGCAGTAAGAGGGAGTGGAGAAGTGCAGATGACTGGATAAACTGGAAGAGCAAGAGGAACCAAAAAAGGCAGGAATTGGTTGAACTAAAAATATTTTAGCAGCTCAGTAGGTCTGTTCATAGTAGGTCACTGATGAAGGCACACTTAATTTGTAACTTTCCAGTCCTGCCAGCTTGCACTCTATTGATACTGGCAAACTATTCCTGCATGCAGATCTTTTGAAGTGAATGCAACACCCGTTCCGGCTGCTGCTATTCAACTGTTTCTTTTCATCCTGACGTCTCCAAGTGAAACTTGGATCAGCAACTGAAAGATGACAGTGAGCTTAAAAATGTGCTATCTTCCGTGCTTTCTTGTTATTTGGTTTTCATGCTCTTGTGCCAAAATAGCTGCACTTCTGGTATGGAATATGTTTCTGACAGCTGTTTATAATCCACTTCTTTTTCTTCCTATGTACAAGATGCAGATGCCTTTTTTTTTCCTCTCTCTCTCTTTTTTTTCTCTACTCAGTGAAACAAGGTGCTGGTCCATGTAACTTAGCACCACTGTTACTAGTTCTTTACTAGTTCTTGGAAGTTGATGTGGGATGATAGCCTAATTGTTCTAATAAATGTATCTTTATTATTTTAACATATTAATTATGCTTTAATCTGTAGGTAGAATTGTTTTTTGTGTGTTCTCTCCCCGAACTTAATTCATCTTTTCTTAAAAAAGAAAAAAAAAAAGAAAAAAAAAAGACAGTTCAAGGTGAAATTCTTCATGCTTTTTAATGTTTAATTTTTAAATAGAGGTTAGAAACATGACTTTGTATAGTCTTCCTTAGACTTTTATGAAGGAACTCAATATAGCTGTAGAAAAACTACAGATATTCAGCAGTGAAATTCTTGTCATTTGTTTCCTCATGCTGTTGCTCTGCTTGCATTCTCTAGTGTCTAATGCTGTAGTTAAACTCATGTTGCAGCCCTTGGGTTCTCATCTATCCCCACTAATAAGATGCCTATTTGAGTCTTGTTGCGTATTTTTGAAATCTGCCTCCGAAGTATCTTGAGACTGGTAAATTGCTAAAGAATAAATAAAATGGCTAGGTAAAATTGTCACAGGAAGACCGTATTAACCTCATTTCCTTAGGCTAAAAATGTGACAGTTTCCACGTTACAGCATTGGTGATGGAGGGAAGGATGTGTGGGAGGGCCAGAAGCTGGATTAATTGTTCTGTAATTCCCAGCATCTGTAGGCACAGACTGACTTTGCTGTTCTAAGCATTGTTCAGACATGGAATAAAAAGATGGTTCATGCCACAGGGAACTTGAAATTAACATGAGACAACTACTAAGAGAATCCAGTATAACAAGCAATAATTGCACCAGCAGCCTGTTAAGAAATTTTTTTTTCTGGGAAATGCTATGATCAAGCATGGGGTTTTGTTTTTAGGGGGAAGATTCAGCTTGGGATCATATGGGAGGTTCTTTCCTGTACTAGTTAGCAATAAAATTTCATCAAACTGGAAAAAAAAAATAAGTCCAGTTTGTTGAATAAATAGCATTCCAAGACTAGTAGGCCTACCTCTGCATTCTCTGGCCTTGAGAGTAGGATTAAACAGGAAATACCAAAAAATAAAAAAAACCCTACAAAACCCAAACATACAGGCATGCAAGTGATTATTTAATATGCTGTCATCTTCAGCATCATGGTACAGTTCTATCATGCCTCTTTTTTGGAAGGCTTTCATATAACCTATTCAGTGTTACTGGGGCAACTGGAATTGCTGCAGGCGTGAGAATTATTAACTTGTCAGTAGTGCAACGATATGGTGTACTACAGAAATACTGTGTAACTCCTTCCTGCTGCCTGCATCTGTGGCACTAACAACTTGAAAATCCTGGGTGCTACTATTTTACTGTGCAGGCTGTATTGCTGGGTGATTTTAAAGTACTTCAATTGTAAATAAAAAGCACTTACTACATAATTTTTTAAAATGTAATAGATTGCTCTCAAGGATACAAATGCTACTTCTGGGTTGATCACTGAACAAATTATTAAGATCTCCATAACTTAAACAAGTTTCCAGGCCTCACTTCTAGGTTCAGTTTCAGAAATCTGATTCCCTGAGTGGGGGATTAGCAGCAGAAAAATTTCTTTAAAAAAAATAAAAACTAAAAAAAACCCCTGTAAAACTGCATAACTTTTTAAAGAAAGCAGGTGGTTTAAGGAGATGCCTTATTTATACTTGCATATGATGTGTATAAATCCATACCTTCATCTAGTTTAAACCCTTGCTGGATATAGACTCATGTAAATAAATAGAAGCCAGATATAGTGGACTCTGAGAAAATAAATCTTTTCTGAACTGATTTTAACTAAGGCTAAAGAAAACCTCTGCATCAGCACTTCCTTTCTTATTTAGTATAAGGGAGCTATTAAATGGAATATGGGTGTTTTGAACTTAATTTACTCTCTATATAGTAGTTTTAAAATCATCACCAAAATTTGAAGCTTTACATGAATATGATCTTTCTGAATGTTTCTGGACTGTGTTTGAAATGCTCAGCACTTGAATTTTCTTCACACTGGTGTTAGTCAACTAAACACCAGCTCTTTTTTTTTAATTATTGTTATTATTTTGGCTTCTAAGCCACAGAATTATATTGGTCTGCTTTTGAACTCTGTATTTCTCCAGGAAGTTGTGTGACTGTTTAAAAATAAAAAGTAAAAGATGTTGGTTGGTTAACTTGAGCTGAAAATTGCAGCGTACAGGTGTCTTCCTATGGTCTGTAACACTAAGCTGAATGGCTGACTCGGCAGTAGAAAACTTGTTGAAAGAAAATGGCTCTGACCATAACCTCACACAATCTGAAAGCTGCTTCTCTGGGACCACAGAAGCTGCCTCTGGGCATTTGAGTGTTTTCTGCTTCATATTCAGTGCCTAGAAGTGCTGGCTGTAAATCCCTGTCTGGGTCTTTGAGCATTTCAGAAGTGAGTGGGTGGATTCTACAATGGCAGGGTGCTTTTTTGCTTTTTTTTTTTTTTTTTT